>NC_141766.1:46765477-46987977 GCF_982258835.1 Parasteatoda tepidariorum
TTTTTAAAATTTTTGATATAAAACTTTTTATATCCAAAGACATAGTGCTTAGATTATTAAATTATGAGATTTTTATACTGATAGGATATGATTATACTTATAGGATATGATATTTAAATTATTTAGATCAATTTTTTTATTTATAAGCATATGATATTTAAATTATTTAGCATCAAGACTTTTATGCTTTAAAGTATGAATGTATGTCTATTATATTTAAGGGTAAGTAGACTATTATGTCTAAAGGTTTAAATTATCTAAAGCAAACAATAGTGATCTAATTAAAGGTATATTTCCGAATAAAGGCAGGTAGAAAGATTTGGCAAGACACTTTTAACCTATTACAGGTTAGATTATGGAGTCCAACAAGTTGTTGTACATGGTCTTTAAATGATTTGATAAAAAGCTTTTTGTATTCAAAGATATGATGTTTTAATTATTTGACAATAAGATTTTTATATCAAAGGATATGATCTTTAAATTATTTAATAATACGATCTTGAGACAGGAGAGACGTTTTTCTTCACTGAATTTATGTTTTAAATAAATTTCTTTTCAACAGAGGGTGCAGCAATTAACAAAAATATAAATGAAAGAAAACTACAGGAAATTGCGTCCTTTTTTTGAAACCAAATAATAATATTTTAGAAATGTTCAACATAAGCCATAAACGCATGTCGCAATCGAAAAACGGAATTTTCGTGCACCAAAGTACCTTGGAAAGAACAGATTGTCACCAACTGTCAAGAAAAATTTGTATTACAATCAGGAATTCAGAAAGATAAAATTCTACCTTGTTACAAAAATTTACAGCCGAATTTTTTTTTAAAAAAACTTTTAACTGTTTTCCAATTGAAAAACTCTTAGTCTAATTTAAGCCACCAAGTACTTATTTTTTTAAAATTTGCTTACAATTTTACAATTAATGGAAATGTTTTCAGCAAATACATTTATCAACAACTTAAATTTATACACTTTTTCTATAATCGTTTCATATTTTGTGACGTTACTAAAACATTATCATTAACATGAACACTCACAAATAAGACAGAACTAAATACATTTCTATAATTATATATAAAACAACTCATAGTAAGTTAATTTAAACCAAATTAAAATGTTATTGGAAAATATAACCTTTAACTTTCAAAAAAAAGGAATTCTTTTACTAAAATAATAATTCTCTTCATTGATAAAAAAAAGTTTAGCCTCTGGACTTCTTTACGGATTTGACAACACCGTTAAAATCATCGATTCGGTTAAAGATTATTATAATTGCCTATAGACACGTTGTATTAGTTAACTGAATTTGATAACCGAATAACTATAACCACTAAATGTCGAAAATAAAGTCAGTTAAACCTTTTTAACAATTGGAAATTTAAATTCAAATAAATTACCTCCCCTATGCGATTGGGATTTTATTTCAGAGAGTATTGATTTTTCAACATTAAAAATTTAAAAAGAAATGCATACCCTTTGGGTAAAAGATACAAAACGCATTCCACAGTTGAATAAAAACCCAACCTTATTGTGGATATGATAATAAAGTCTATTCCCCAATATCTTAAATGAAAACAGAAACTTGCAAGGGTATTTCTTTTGTCAGCAAACGAAAATCTTCTAAAAAAATATTACATTGTATTTCCATTCGGTCAGATATGCCAATGTTTCTCAATCTCTTGCTACCATTTTTCATTTTTTCTACGTCGAAACTTCAGATCCTCTAAGTATAACGGCAGAAAAAAAGGTTTTTTGATATATTCCATATAAATCGACAGAAAAAACGAGTTTTTTTTTATCGTTTTTGTTGACCAATGAGAATATTAGAGGATTTTGTTTTTTTCAATATTATACGGTATGATTTTCTAATACAACGTTTCCCAATTTTTTGCGGCTATGGAATCCTAACTGATCTTCTTTTGACGGATTCCCGACCCAGACTTTATGAATAAATTTTATATGTAATTGTTGAGTCGTGGTGGCTCAGGGGGTAGAGCGTTTGACTTCCAATGAGGTGAACCAGGTTCGAATCCCAGCGATGGTTGGTAGATACGAATTCCACTCCCAGCTAGCACCAGCCACGGTGCTGGCCGACTTAAAATATCCTTAGTGGTCCCCTAGCTGTGTGGATAACCGTGGGAGGTTTTCGTGGTTTTCCTCACCATGTAACTTAAATTGTGAGTTAGTTCCATCAAAAAGTCCTCCATGAAGGCAAATTTTGTCCCAATACTTGATCCAGGAGTTCCCTTGTCTTCAGGATTAGGTTCAAAATTACGAAGTTGAACATTAATAGTCGTAAATGCAAAAATTGGGTCAGTTGTTTATCGATGATTTTAAAATAAAATAAGTAATTTTGAATAAATTAATAAAATGAGGCCTATTAATTATTTTGAAAATATTTATTGATTGTAATTTTATTATTTAAAATATTTAATGAATATATGAAGTATGAAATTTTTTTATCATATCATTTAATCAATACTAGTCTTAAAATTGGGTTTTATGACAGAAAGTTAACATTACAGATCTGCAGCGGCATCTAGTCTAGTTTGTAGTTAGATTTTAGTGTGTGCATTAACTGAAAATGAATGAACTAAAATATGATTTACGTTGAAACAAAAAAGAAAAATGGCCAAAAGGAATGTAGAGAACGATTATCACCAAAACGTACTTCCTCATTGTTAGTTTTATTTGATACAAAATACGCTTCTTAATTTTATTTTTCTTTCTTCCCAAGCGTTTTAATTAAACAATTTCATAAAAATAATGAAAGTTTAAAAAAAATAATAGATAATTAATTTATTATAAATGTAATTATAGATTTCAAAAATCGTAACTAATTTAACTTATTTATTATCCTAACTCTCGGAAGCCCTAGGACCCTTCCAAGGAACCCTAGGGTTCCACGAAACACGATTTAGGAACTTCTGCTCCAAAAACTTCCTAAAACTCCCCGTCCAATATCGAACGACATTTGATATAATATTATCCCTTAAAAATAATATTTTATATTTCTTTTCGTCCCTTAAAAAGGATCATCTTTGTAAAATATAACTTCTTTTACCCTTGTTGGGTGGAATTTTAAAAATAAAGGAAAATAAGAAAGGCAAGGAATTTGATTCAAGTAACTTTTTGGGAAATTTTTTGACAGTTAAATGTCTCATAATTTGAGTCTAGTAGACTTTGTTTCATGACAAAAATATGAAAAAGTATTCTATAAAATATCCTGCAAAGTGTTAAAAATGCTGACATTTAAAATTCATAATTTTTCTTCCTAGAACTAATTAACTTCCAACTCTCAGTTCTTTTTCAAAACTACTATAATTAAAAATGCATTCGTACATAAATATTGCAATCCAATAGACTGATTTTAAAATAGCTGACATAAAAAATAAAAAGAAGTAATTAACTTCTAACGCTCATTTCCTTTTCAATACTACTATAATTAAAAATACATTCGTACATAAATATTGCAATACAATAGAATGATTTCAAAATTGCTGATATAAAAAATAAATGAAGTAAATAGCTTCCACCGCTCATTTGGTTGATCTAAACTTTGCATGGGTAAAAATGACATCTTTTCTGAAAGCTTCAAGCATTGTCTTTCAAATTGGGCCAACAGTTTTGCCATATAAAATCTTAACATAAAGTGCTTCCATTATTTCGATCAGCTCACAAGTTTTTAAATAAAAATTGCATTTTCTTTCATTATTTAATATTTGGGTCTTAGTTTAACCCTTTTATTGCCGAAATTTCTAAAATAAATTTTGAATCATGTTGAAGCATAATATGTCTCACATTTCCAGCAAACTTAATGTACCTCTAAATTAAACCATATTATTGTATATCTTAAAGTTAAGTACGATAATTATCTTAAATTAAATAAAGTACGATAACTCAAATTGAGTGGAAACGATTGACTCATTTTGGTCTATCCAAACTTTATATGGGTAAAAATGACATCTTTTCTGAAAGCTTCAAGCATTGTCTTTCAAATTGGGCCAAAAATTTTGCCATATAAAATCTTAACATAAAGTGCTTCCATTATTTCGATCAGCTCACAAGTTTTTAAATAAAAATTGCATTTTCTTTCATTATTTAATATTTGGGTCTTAGTTTAACCCTTTTTTTGCCGAAATTTCTAAAATAAATTTTGGATCATGTTGAAGCATAATATGTCTCACATTTCCAGCAAACTTAATGTACCGCTAAATTAAACCATATTGTTGTATATCTTAAATTTAAGTACGATAATTATCTTAAATTAAATAAAGTACTATAACTCAAATTGAGTGGAAACGATTGAGTCATTTTGGTCTATCCGAACTTTTCATGGGTAAAAATGACATCTTTTCTGAAAGCTTCAAGCATTGTCTTTCAAATTGGGCCAACAATTTTGCCATATAAAATCTTAACATAAAGTGCTTCCATTATTTCGATCAGCTCACAAGTTTTTAAATAAAAATTGCATTTTCTTTCATTATTTAATATTTGGGTCTTAGTTAAGCCCTTTTTTTTGCCGAAATTTCTAAAATAAATTTTGGATCATGTTGAAGCATAATATGTCTCACATTTCCAGCAAACTTAATGTACCGCTAAATTAAACCATATTGTTGTATATCTTAAATTTAAGTACAATAATTATCTTAAATTAAATAAAGTACGATAACTCAAATTGAGTGGAAGCGTGCTTCAGTTTATCAAGATAATAAAAATAGCAAATTTGCACCTCACTATTGTTTAAGATGTTGCAAAGTGTTTCGTCAATTTTTGAAACTTGTGGATTCGCACAATTTTATTAAAAAATTAGAACCTTCGATCTCATTAAAATTTGGCACTCTTTTAGATAGAATTGATAAAGTGTTGAACAAAGAGTTTTGTTTTCTTTGAGAGCAACTAATTTTTCAAAGCAGTATTTAATTTTGCTTTAGATCCTTTAAGTCGTTGAACAGCTGACTCAAAACTTTGTGTTTACGAATACTAATGTACAACTCCGTAGCCTTGTAATTCTGAACTCAATCCAGAAGACAAAGGAACGCCTTGATCACGTATTGGGAGAAATTTGCCTTTGTGGAGGACTTTTGATGGAACTAACCTGCATTTGAGTTACATAGAGAGGAAAACCACGAAACACTCCCATAGTTAGCCCGACGGCACGAGTCTTCTAACCCATGATCTGTCTACCACTGAGGATATTTTGCATCAGCACTGTGGTTGGTGAAAGCCGGATGCGGAATTCGCATCGACCAGCCATCGCTGGAATTCGAACTCGGTTCGCCTCATTAGAAGGTGAATGCTCTATCCCCTGAGACTCTCCAAAGCAAGTGTTGCGTAAGTTTAAAGAGAATGAGTGTGATGGTGTTAAAAGTACAGTAATAAAGGCAGCATTTACATTTGAGTGCATCGCACACTAGATATAACTGAATAAATAAATCGTGTGACAGCATTTAAAGTGAATGTAAAGTTACGAGAAAATGGATGCGTCCAAAACAAAACAAGTAGTGGATCGTGATTGTGATTTAGTAGTAGATGGTAATTACCTCATCTCCTAGCTCATGTCAGACAAAGTACCACACACACAAGTGCACACTCACATCTTCTTAATTACCTCTAATCAGTTCATCAATAATACCAATGAAGATCATGGCATTTGCTTGGCATGAATGTTTGCAGATCTGGATTTTTTGTACACTCTTCATCAAAATTTTGCTCACAGCCACTTGCCCTAGACAGTATTCAGTATTAGAGATATTTTGAAAGGCGTTATGGTTTCCCTTATCTTTAACGCTGACACAATTCGAGCTTCACAACACGTGCAAAAACAATTAACGTAAGACAAATGCTATGCAAAATCTCTATATTAACAGCAAACAGTCGGCAATAAATGTCCATATTGCAATCCCTTATTGCCTTAAAAAATCACATCCTCCCTTCTAACGCAACTTTACACTCACTTTAAATGCTCTTACGCACGCGAAATGTCATCTGCGTTGCACCTCAGATTTTTTACATACATTATTATATTATATATATACATTATTATATTATATACATATATTATATACATTATTATGTTATATATATTATATACATTATTATATTATATATATTATATTATATACATTATTATATACACATT
Organism: Parasteatoda tepidariorum; assembly: GCF_982258835.1. Taxonomy (NCBI): domain Eukaryota; kingdom Metazoa; phylum Arthropoda; class Arachnida; order Araneae; family Theridiidae; genus Parasteatoda; species Parasteatoda tepidariorum. The sequence continues at coordinate 46,771,623 of NC_141766.1, forward strand.
CACATACATTATTTCAGAAACTTGGGGAGTAGCTTTGTTTCCAATACTATACTTTTCATTATCAGGAGTGTACAAAAAAAAATTTGCCCACACTTCTTTAAAAAAAAAATTACAGTGTTTTTTTTTTTAATTATTCGTTCAATAACTACTAGATGCTATCTGAAAGAAGTGTTTAAAATTTAAAATAAATCCATTAGTTTTTGAAAATTCATGATCATTGCTAGAGTACATTTTAAAAATTCTTCAAGTGAAAGTTTTTAATTGTGTATTATTTTCTTATAAGATTTCTTTACTTAAAGGAAGAGAATATTTAATAATTCTCGTGCTTAATCTAAAAAAATATTAAGGAAAACACGCTTTCTTTTTTGCAAATTAATTTCTTACAACTTACATATCTGCAGATTTAAACACTTGAAGGTCATAAATCCACTACAAAGAACGCAATTAATCAAAAAAATAATAAAAATTTGCATGAAAAAATCAGCGATAAAAAAAAGTTTTTATTTCCTTAATTGCAAGATTTATTTTAAACTACATTACAATAAACACTAAATCTTAAACGGTAAAAACAATTCGACATTAATTTCTCTTAAAATGCATAAAAAATTCTCCTGATGAATGAAAACAAAATATTTTGAAGAATAACACTTTAAATAATTAAAATGTGAATAGAAAATATATTTTAAGCGAGCCAATCTAAAATGTATCACAATTATCAGAAGAAATTAAACCCTGCAAAATATAATAATAAACACGATGATTAAATTAAAAAGACTCAAAATATGCCCTAAAAAAGTAATAAAAATATTGAAACATTAAACAAGATAAACCACACAAGCATTAACATCAAACTAAAAATATAATAGTTTCGGAAAAAATGATTTAAAACGTATTATTATTATGAAATTGAAACAATTTAATACTAAAATATTCATTATACACAAATGATTACATTGTATAATAATTATCATTAAAGAACTGAAATATTGAAAACTATAATTATATACATTTCTAAGCTAAGTATTTCGTTTCACGATTATGAGTCAATTTCGTTAATTATTTTTACTTTATAAAATATATTGCTTTTCTAAATTACTTGTTCTAAGCTACAGTTTTAAATATAACGTTTGTAATTGTTAACTGAATAATTGACACAAACGTTACGTGGTTTCGTAAAAGTAATAAGGAAGTTTTCTTTAAAGATACAGATTAGCGAATACAATTAACTTAATTATTATTTCCACTGGAATTTAATTTGAAATCTTTAATCATAATTTACTTTAAGTTTAGTAGCATTACTTTCTTAAAATTATTACAGTAAGTAATTCAAAACTTTTTTTGTGACAAAATTAGGAATAATTTATCCACACTGAGGAAAAAAAGTATGATTAAAACCACCAGAATGTGGTTTAATTTATCGCGTTCCTGCATCTATGTGAACACCAGAAAGAACGGTTAATTTTACCGAAGTGCTTTGATAATTATTTTGGTTAAATTAATTATAAAATATAGTGTTATAATATATGATAAAATTTAATGAATGTGACAAAATTTAGTAATTTTATTAAGATTTCTCACAGCATGGCGTAAAAATCCATTTTTGGTTAAAATTACTTTTTAGATTTGTATATTTTACTAAATATATGAATAAGAACTATAATTTTGAAAAATAGCATTTTCGATAAATCATTACCATATAAACGAAAAAACTACCAAATGAATGGTTTATAAGTAACATATATTTTGTTTTAATGGCCAAAATCGTGTTGTGTTTTTTACCAGAAATATCATTAACATACAGAACGGTAATTTTACTAGAAATTTTTTCTCTGTACAAAAATGCATAGATAAAAGTAAATTTTAAAACAAATTAAATTTTACGAAGAAAAATATGAAGTATTATAATTCAGAATTTCTTGCAGAAGATGTTGTCAAATATAGTTGCAAATCAAACTAATTTCTATGTAAAATAAATTCATATTGGCTATATAAAGCAGCAGTATGAGAAGTTAAAGAAAATACTCTCGTTAGTCTATATTGCAGCTATCCCGTTGCAATATAGACTAACGATATCCTATATTAAGTCAATATAACAAATAAACTACATATAACAAATAAACTTCAGCATCTACACTCTTATTATTTATTTTAGGTTATACTCAAATTCAATAAAAAAATATATAAGTCGGGAAGAAAATTCTTGTCTCGTAATAGGCTTTGAGATAAGAGTATGAAGCTACGGCTAGAGAACAAAAACCTAAATTTACCAGTCAGAACGAACAACAGTACGTTATTTACATTTGTTTTTTCAGCTGCAGCAGAAACCTCAAAAGATTATATTTCTTTATCAAACTTTACTACTCTGCAGAATATCAGAAAATGTCAATTACAAAAATGCTCGGTAAACAATGTAAACATTGAACACAAATAAAATATTGTAATACAGAGGGTTTAATATTTTATTTTATAACCATCGTTGAACAGCGGACCCAATTTTTGTGTTTACTACTACTAATGTTCAACTCCGTAGCCTTGTAATTTTGAACCCAATCCAGAAGACAAGAGAGCTCCTGAGTCAAGTATTGGAAGAAATTTGCCTTCATGGAAGACTTTTTGATGGAACTAACCCGCATTTGTGTTACATGGAGAGGAAAATCACGAGAACCTCCTACGGTTAATCTGACGGAGAAGGTACTCTAACACTTGATCCGTCTACCACTGAGGATTTTTCACGTCAGCACTGTGGTTGGTGCAAACTGGATGCGGATTCGTATTGACCAGTGGTTGCTGGATCCGAACCAGATTCACCTCATTAGAAGGCGAACGCTCTATCCCCTGAGCCATCATGGCTCAGGATTCGATATTTCAAGGGGGAGAATGGCTTATGTCCATAAGATCAAGGGAGAGAGCAAGGGAGGGGGGAGATCAAAGGAGAAAATGGCTTATGTCCATAAATGCTGACTCTGTGGAAAAAAAGACGTTCGAACAGGAACTGTTTCTCTATAGTAAAGTCTATCTTCACAATGTAATAACTCTCAGAGAGAACCGATTTTACGTTTATTGATTTGTAAAACTTGGTAATCCTCAAAATTCAAGAAATGGCAATGGAATCGCCATTTTTGTGAAAAATGAACATAAACCGTTCTTTTCATTGATCTTTATGTATTATCATTAGTGCTAAGATACAGAAAGAAGAAAATATATTTTATGTTTGGTAAACTGAAATGCCAGGTAATGGAAAAAATTCTCATCAGTAAGTTGTCTTCTTTAGGTAAAATTCTGTTATAAGATGTGCCATTGTTGCCAATTTCTGTCTGACCAATAGGGAGCGTTGTAATTATGCATATTAACTATAATTTTGTATCACTTGTGTGGCTAGCAACGGATTGCAATTAAATACTTATTGGGATTACTAATACCACATCATTATATTTTTATTTATTGCTTACATTTATTTAGAGCTTTTTTTATTCATTACACTATTCTACACAGAACCATTCTGCAATAGCAATTATTTTAGTAATTGGAGCCTTTTTTTTTAGTTTATGCAACATTTTTGAAGAGCACCTAGCTTAGAACAGAATCTCAAAGTAACGTATTTTTTTAAAAAAATAATTCATGTAAATTATTCAGTCAAAGAAATGTCAGTATCCATTTGTATGGTCTTATTTAACCGGAAAGAATTTGGTCTTATTTTACCGAAAAGACTGGTTTACATTAGGCCAATAAAACCTAAACTCTATGTATATTATTTGATGTAGCCTCGCTCGTGTTTAGTGTCCCAAATTCTTCTTCAAAAAGTAAAATGGGAAATTCTCCACCCCCCACGATACAGTCCGAACCTTTCACCATATGATTTCGCATTAACAAAAAAATCCTCCCATTATCAACATCACGTTAAAATCATCACATTATTAAACAAAAATTAAAAAAGTACTATCTTTTATTTGAAAATTATAAACAAAAATAAGCAACAAACATGAGCTTTTTCAAAATTCAGATGTATAAACTACATAAAATGAAAAAATGGAAGAAAAAAACTTATTTTGCTTCATTAAATATTGATGTAAAATATATCATAAATAAGTATATAGTCTTAGAGTTTATGATTTGAAAAGATAGGGATAAATCCTCTAAAAGTAAAGGCTTCCAATATTATTTTATAAAAAAAAAAAGAAATAAAACTATATTTTATTGGGACATTAACCTTTTCCCTCATAATCAATATAGAAGCTCTCTGATTTTGGCTCTTTTTCAAGTAGAAATCATTTTCAAACGGTATCTTTATTATTTTCTGAAAAGAAGTTTATAGTTATTTGTGATGTTACTGTTAGATACTGAGGCGATTTTTTTATAAATAATTTGAAATCAAATGAATCCTATAAAAATTAATAAATAATAATAATTCAAGTTGTACCGTTATATTAAAAAAATATAAACTTAAAAATAAATAAAAGCAATAAACAAAGTTTAAGAGTCAAAATAAAAATAAAAAAAAGTAAAAGAAAACGATAAAATAGCTTGTGACCAATGATTGAATTGTTACGTCATGAATTTATAATGATCGTGGTTTCGAGGAGCTCAGCTGAAATATTCTAATCAGTGAGATTTGATTATAATCTAAGTTACAAAATCGAAAAACGAATTAAGTTACAAAATCGAATTAAAGTGCAAAATCGAATTAAGTTACAAAATCGAATCGAGTTAAAAATGCAAAAATATAGCTCTCATTTAAAAATTTTACTTGGTAATGTTTGTATGTCATATCGTCATTAAAACTAGTGATTTCTAACGAAGCGTTGGCTCTCAATATAATTTATTTTATTTTATAACCGTCGTTGAACAGTCAACCCAATTTTGGTTCACTACTACTAATGTTCAACTCCATGGCGTTGTAATTTTGAACCCTATCCAGAAGATAAGGGAACTCCTGGATCAAGAATTGAGAGGCATTTTCCTTAGCTGAGGAGATTTTGATGGAACTAACCCGAATTTGCATTACATGGAGAAGAAAACCACGAAACCCTTCCACGGTTGGCATGACGGCAATGGGATTCTGACCCATGATCCATCTACCACTGAGGATATGTAACGTCAACATGGTGCGAGCAGGGTAAGGAATTCGTATCGACAAGCCATCACTAGGATTCGAACCTGGTTCACACCATTGGAAGGTAAATGCTCTTCCCCCTAGCCACCATGGTTCTTTCATTATATTTGACGAAACTACTCTTTCACTTTTGTGTCATCTCAGAGCTTTTTAGAATCTCACCAAAAAAAAATTATGTAATTTTAAAAATCGGAGCCAAAGAAACTCATGGAATAAAGTGCTCGCTTCCCAATGAGGTGACCCAGTTTCTATTCCAGCATTGGTAAGTCGATTCGATGATTGCTCCTGGCTCACACCGACCACACTAAGGTAAAATATCCTCAGTGATCATGGGTTATAAATCCCCTTGCCGTCGGCTAACCGTGGGAGATTTTCGCACTTGTCCCCTCCATGTAACGCAAATATGAATTAGTTTCATCGAAAAACTCTCCACGAAGGCTAGCTAGTCCCAATGCTCATCCCAGAAGTTTCCTTGTCTTCTGGATTGAGTTAAAAGTAACAAGGCTACGGGGTTGAATATTGATAGTCGTAATTTTAGAATTGGGTCGGCTGTTCACTACCGGATATATGAACCATTAAGAACCACTTTGCCGCGTGATGGGATGATGCAGAGCATAGTGCGCTCGTTTGTCGAGCAGATTTCCCATGTTTAGTTCTTGGCAATGAATTAGTACTCAGTTATTCAAATTCCTCTACATTTCATATCAGTTCTTTATCAATAATGTTAATTGATATGTTGCAATAAATCTAAGGCGTTTGATGAAATTCGTATCTTGAAATCCGTGAAAATAATAATCTCTTCAGTTTGAGGAATTTTTCACTATAAAGAAACCGTTTTCCGGAAAACAGTTTCCTCAATTACGAAGAAAATTTCATGAATTGTGAAAAACCATTTTTACAGTGTTTTCTCTGGATTAAAAAAAAATCTTTTTTGCTTTTAATTCGGGGAACTATTTTTTTTTTTATCTTTTGATTTACTCAAAAATTTTACGACTACTTTAAATTCCTTTATTTGACGAACCTAATTTATCATACTTTTTTTATTTTCTCATTAAGATAAGTTAATAACTATTTTAAATATCTAATTTTTGTTGAACCTGACTTAGTCTTTTTTATCAATGCATAAATTGATAGCTATTGCAAATATCTTATTTTTAACGACACTTATTTAGCATTTTTTCAACTTTCATTCAAATCATAATTTGGTAATTATTTCAAGGAGAAAAATTCTGGTTAAACTACCATTCTGTATGGTAATGACATTTGTGGTAAATTTGAAACATAGTTCTGATTAATAAAACTGTATTTAAACCATTCATTTGGTAATTTTTTCGTTTATAAGGTAACAGTTTACCGAAAATTCTAGTCTTTAAAATTATAATTCCTATTATTCCACATTTAGCAGAAAGTACAAAACTGAAAAGTAAATTTAACAGAATAAGTGGTTTGAATACCGTGCTCTAAGATACCATGATAAAAATACCAAATTTTACCACATTTAACAATTTTATCAAGAATTTTAGAACCATATTTTATTGTTAATTTTACCAAAATCATTACCAAAGCACTGTATTATTAGCGAGCTTTTTGGTGTTCCAATACAACCAGAAACATGATAAATTTTATCATATTCTGGAAGTTTTGACCATAAGTTTTACTCTCGGCATTTCACTGCCTAATTTTTGACGAACCAAAGTTGCCTTATTTTGTAACAAAGTTACATATTTGTTTTAAATCATACAGAAATATCCCTAACCAGTTCTTAGGACTACCAATTGCAGCATAAGTTAGAATTTTTCTTTTTTCAATCTTTATAAAGTTATAAAGTAATCTTAAGTTATTCATAATCCTTCGAATTGAATTACTCGAACAATCTAAAATGTTTGACTCTGAAATACATTTACTTTTCACTTCACTAATCTAAAATCTAAATTCCACGGCTTCAAAGTGAAAAATATCTCATACTTTAGAAATAATTCTAAAAAGCTTTTTCTTCTTTTATTCAAAAGAAACAAAGCTTTCAGAATCATTTTATACATTTATATTGTTGAGCATTAAAAAGAAACATAAATATTACATTAAGAAACATAAATATTATTATTTTAAAGTAAACTAAATATTATTTTTTACGTTATTTAAAATCCTTTGAGTGGAATCGCTCGAACAATCTTAAACGTAAGATTCAGAACCACATTTGCTTTGCAACGTCACTTTACAAAACACCTGCACTTTAAAATGTAAAATCTAAATCCCATTCTGGTTTCAAAGTGAAAAATAACTTTTGCTTTAGAAATAGTTCAAGAAAGCTTTTCTTCTTTTATTTAAAAGAAGCTAAAGTTTTAGAATCATTTTATTTATTTATTTTCTTTGGTCTTAAGAAAAGTATAAAAATTATCAAGTTTACTAGTGTAAGTTTTATCAAAACTACTTTCTTTACATAATTTCATTTTATATATTTTTCCTTAAATATATTTTAAAAGTTATTTATTTATATTGTTGATCATTAAAAAGAAACATAAATATTACATTAAGAGGCATAAATATTATTATTTTAAAGTAAACTCAATAGTATTTTTTACGTTATTTAAAATCCTTTGAATGGAATCGCTCGAACAATCTTAAACGTAAGATTCGGAACCACATTTGCTTTGCAACGTCACTTTACAAAACACCTGCACTTTAAAATGTGAAATCTAAATCCCATTCTGGTTTCAAAGTGAAAAATAACTTTTGCTTTAGAAATAGTTCAAGAAAGCTTTTCTTCTTTTATTCAAAAGAAACAAAAGTTTCTGAATCATTTTATTTATTTATTTTCTTTGGCATTAAGAAAAGTATGAGTTTACTGGTGTAAGTATTATCAAAAATACTTTCTTTATATAATTTTCTAATCGTTTAGCATGACCAACTAAAAGTGATTTTACTTCAGTGCTCCCAAATCGCATTTTTTATACTTTCGTTTAGTTGGTCATATTTATTTTGAATCATAAATAAATAATTCTGATATTAAGGATCATCAATAATTAAATAAGTAAAAGTCTTTAATTCATTCTTTTACGTTTTAAAGCAAATGAAATAGTATGTTTTACACTATTCAAATACTTTTGAATATAATTATTCGAACCATCTCAAAAGTATATCTCAGTATAACTTTTGCTTTACAAAAGTTTCAGAAACACTTTTATTTAATTCTATTTTTTTTACTTTTAAAAGAAACATAAACATTACAACTTTTAAGTGTCTAATGTTTTACGAATCCAGTTTAGCACTTTTTTTTAATTTTTTTCGAAGCACAAATTACTACCTATTTTAAATGTCTCATTTTGAAGAACCTAATTTAGCACTTTTTTTTCTTTAAGTCATAAGTTGGTAATTATTTTAGATTACTTTTTATGTTTTTATTTAATCAGTCATGTTTATTTCAAAGCATAAGGAAATAACTTTGATATTAAAAACTATCAGTGACTGTAAAATTACAAATATTTCTTTTTCATTCTTTTACTTTTTAAAGAAAATGCAGTAGTACATTTTACATAATAATTTACGTCATTAGCCTTAAAGAAAGTATAAAAATTATCAAGTTAACTGATGTGAGTGTTATAAAGGCTACTTAATTCAATTTTCTAATTGTTTTACGTTTTTATTTAGTTAGTCATGCTTATTTTAAAGCGTAAAGAAATAACTTTGATATTGAAAAATATCAGTGACTGTAAAATTACAAATATTTCTTTTTCATTCTTTTACTTTTCAAAGAAAATGCAGTAGTACATTTTACATAATATAATTTACGTCATTAGCCTTAAAGAAAGTATAAAAATTATCAAGTTAACTGATGTGAGTGTTATAAAGGCTACTTAATTCAATTTTCTAATTGTTTTACGTTTTTATTTAGTTAGTCGTGCTTATTTTAAAGCATTAAAAAATAACTTTGATATTGAAAACTATCAGTGACTGTAAAATTACAAATATTTCTTTTTCATTCCTTTACTTTTTAAAGAAAATGCAGTAGTACATTTTACATAATATAATTTACGTCATTAGCCTTAAAGAAAGTATAAAAATTATCAAGTTAACTGATGTGAGTGTTATAAAGGCTACTTAATTCAATTTTCTAATTGTTTTGCGTTTTTATTTAGTTAGTCATGCTTATTTCAAAGCATAAAAAAATAACTTTGATATTGAAAACTATCAGTGACTGTAAAATTAGAAATTTTTTTTTTCATTCTTTTACGTTTTAAAGTAAATGCAGTAGTACATTTTACATAATAATTTACGCCATTAATCTTAAAGAAAGTATAAAAATTATCAAGTTAACTAGTGTGAGTGTTATAAAAGATACTTAATTAAATTTTTTAATTGTTTAGTATGAACAACTAAAAGGATCATGGCTCTTATGACATTGTAAGTGCTCATACAGCTTCATTGCTGATTCGTCCTTGTCTTCTGGAAAATTTTATTTTTGTAATCGCAATTATTGCATAACTTATGTTTTTTCAATGTCATACTTGAATTATATGTTTAATTAAGAATGATTTTAGCTACCACAACATGTATTAAGAAAACCGTGGCTTATGTTTTCATTTTACATTTTCAAACAAACGCCGTTTTCCCTTTAACAAATGTATTTCATTATTTCCCATATGGTGTTTTATTTTATTTCATAACTGGCGTTGAACAGCCAACCTGATTCTGAGTTTGCAACTATTAATGTTCACACTCCGTAGTCTTTTAATTTTGAACCCAACACAGAAGACAATAGAACTCCTGGATCAAGCATTTTGACAAACTTGCCTTTGTAGAGTATTTTTAGATGGAGCTAAGCCATATAAGCTTTACATGGAAAGATAAAACCATGAAAACCTCCCACGGTTAGCCTGACAGCAAGGGGATTCTAACCCATGATTCTTCTACCTCCGAGGCTATTTTTCGTCAGGATTATGATCAGTGTGAGCCGGGAGCAGAATTCGTACCAACCTGGGTTACCTCATTGGGAGGCAAACACTCTATCTCCTGATTCACCGTGGCTCCCAATATGGCGTTTGTAAAAAAAATTCATATTAATATTATGCTATAAAAGTCAAAATTTAAATTTTATTTTGCACTCGGTGGTCATTCCTTACTTTCAACGCTCACAAACTTCCAAGATGGCTTTTACTATTCTTTTCGGCTTGCTTCGCAATTCAAGCTCGCTTTGCAGACTCATTGAATGCGTGTTTGTTTTATTCCAGCTTTCTAAGTTTGCTGATACTCTTATAAAAATAGAGTTCAAAATGAACTTTTAATTATTAACTTTTTATATTGTCCTCACTCAAGGTACAGTTTGCTTCAGCTTTTCATTGTCAGCGCAAAAAATAAATTTTCAATTAAACATCTTTCACCTGTTTTTTTAAACATTTATGCTTATGATAGCTCACTCACTTGATATTTCAGTTCTTTGCTGCCAACACGAAATAGAGAAAAGGATTTGTTTGTCCTTGCGAAAGGGAAATATTTTTATCTTGAATATTTTTGTATTATATTCTGTTGCATTAATTGAATTCTGATAATTCAAGTATTTTGAAATTTTGCATGCTAGTATATGCAGGGGCAGGACAAAATAATGGAAACACTTCTATACTACCGCATTTTTTCATATTTATCCAGAAATACTTGAAGAATCATTTTAAAACTTTAGAAGCGTTTAAGGGATGCGATTTCTCATATATATCAATAAAGTTTAAAACTTTTAGAGGTTTAAGGACTGACAAGAAATTACGAAAGAAAAGAAATGTTTTTGAACATGCAATGCCAAATATTAAAGTGATAAGCTTGCAATTCATGTCAATTAATATGATTATCACATGAAACAATTGCACAAGTTTTCATAAACCCAGCTTAAGTATTCATGGAGATATGTCAATTTAACTAATTTTAGGAAAATAACTAAATACAGAAAAATAACTTTCAATTAAACTTAGAAAAATAATTTTTTTTCACTTACCGAAAACCGGGGCGAGTCTACCCATTTTAGTTTTATTTAATTTTCACTATTTTAAATTGCCAATAAAATTCTTTTTACCGACGGAGGACTTAGTTCAGACTCTAAGGAAGATGGCGCTGTAGTAGTTTGATCCCTTTTTATTTATTTGGTGTCTTTTTAACCAACCTGTTCAAACGTTTTTTGAGAGATTTGTATTGAAAATCAGCAAACTTTTAGTTGGTGCTCTGTAAGTATATTATTATCATTACTATTTTCACTTTGGTTAAGTGATAAACTTATCTAAGACTAAGATTACATTAATTTTATATGAAAAAAAAACAAAAAGAATGCAAGTTTTGCTGTTGTAAACAAAAAGCCAGAATTCGCGGAGCGAGTTTACCCATTCGTATTTAGTTTTAATAAAGCATAATAATATAATTTAGAACTTTGTTTATATTAAAATTAAGTCATTTTAAATGAATTTGAGTATATTATTTTAATTCTGCATTGATAAATTTATCGTTAATAAGAAAATTTATAGGTTAAATATAAATGTAAATATAAAATATGTTCATTTTACCTATTTTTTCAATTTTTATATTACAAAATTAACTTTTTTTATTTAATGCAAGTTAAATAAATTATTATTTATAAATTATTATTACCTCCCAAAAGAATGGTAAAAGGACTTTTCATGATTCCCAATGTTTTAATTTCGATTTTGTTATTAATCTTTAATTATTATTATTTATTAATTATTTAATTGTAAATTTATATTAATTTTAATTTATTTTTATCAACATTAATCAGAAAAAAATTTTATTTTATAATGCTAATGATTATAAAAACAAAACTGTGATCAAAATGTGATAATCGATCAAATACTCTATTTGTGTTATTTTATGAGTAAAAAAATGGAATATATAATAAAGTTATGAATTTTACTTCATAAATATCCTATATAGTAACTAAAATAACAATTTAATAGTAAAATTTGATTATTTACAATGCTAACATTCATTTTAGTAAAATGGGTAGACTCGCCCCATACGAGAGATTTGTCAGCAGTTCTATAAAAATATACAGTAACAGCGTAACTGTTAATATTTTCTAAAATCGATTTCACAGCTTAAAAGAGGGATAAATAGCGATTCCGAAACACCTATTAAAAGCCTTTTTTCTTTAATATTTACAAAAGTTTGACCACTTGAAAGTTGACAAACTGAAAAAATGGGTAAACTCGCCCCGGTTTACGGTACGCTTTCTTACCATAACTGCAAAATATTTAATAAATTAAATTAAGTTTTTAGCTCAATTTTTAATTAATAATAAAAATTTCATTTTAAAATTTGAAAAAAATTCTTTAAAAATTGCGTAAGATATGAGTATTTAAAGTAATCCATTCATGCTGCTCATGCTCGGAAAACATTTTTAAAAAAATGCTGCGTTTCTTCATAATTTTGCTTAAAATTGTATTTGGTTACTTATGAAAAAAGTCTGATTTGAATATCAGAAAATGAAAAAAGTTTCCAGCAAATTTCTAGTAACTTTTGAACTTTTCTTATTGAAAGCTCTAAATCAGGGATGGGGAAACTACGGCCCGCGGTCCAACTGTGGCCCGCCGGAGGATTTTATCCGGCCCGCGGATAGAATTTTTATTTGCCGATCAGCGGCAAATGTAAACAATATACATCCATTTTATTGTCGACTATGTTTAAAATTATTTCTGTTTTTCCTTTTTTAACAAAGTACTGATGACATTTTTACTTTCTCTATTTTTGTTCTACAAAACATAAATTGATGGAATTAGTTAGCACAGACAACTTCTATTGGTAAAATGTTGAAAGCAGAAGTTCTTTATAGAATAGCCGTAGATTGGCTCCAACTAGCGTTTGTCCTTCTCGAGGAGCTGACTTATGGAATCAAATATAGGTAAATTGTACTTCACATTTGGCAGACTGCGCATTTTACGCTCCAAAGAGCGGACAATCTAACAATCATCTGAAGCAGTTGTTTCTAAATATGCCTAAGTTTGACAAATCATTACCAAAAGCTAGTTTCCAAAATTTAAAATTTCACGCCCAGAAAATCAGTGCTATGTTAACTTAATCTTATATACGTGAACAAGAGTTTTCAATTATGAACCTTGGAAAAAATTATTTCAGAAGTAGACTAACAGAAAAAGATTTAGCCTTGTTCCTTAAAATAAGCACATCTCACTTCGAACCTTAATATAAGGAACTTTTAGAAATGAAATCGCAATTTCCTTAATCCCACTAAATATTTAAATTAAAACTTGTATATCGCTTTTTTTTCTTTCTTAAATTTTGAAGATCCTATTTGGCCCACCAAACATTTTTTTTCTTGATTTTTGGCCCTCGACCAAAAAAGTTTGCCCATCCCTGCTCTAAATGATAAAGGGTTTTCCATAAATTTCCTTTTGTATCATAAAACAAAACTTCAGAACAAACAATAATACTTAAACTGATGATCTGGACAACAAATTCTGTTCTTATTAGGAAATAAAAAGTGTGAAATAAAACATAATTTAATGAGAGGTAGTCCTACATAATGTCGATGTCATTTTTAATAAATCCTGTTTAATAGTACAAAATTAAATTTGTGGAGAACCCCTTACTATTAAAAGCTTATTTTCTAAAGTAATAAAATCTATTTTAAAAAATTGCTAGGAACTTTTTAAATTTAAATCAAACTTTTTTCCTAAGTTAAAACAAAATTATGAAGAAAAAAATTTTAATGTTTTCTTCGCATGCTCAGTATGAAAATATTACTTTAAATACTTATATCTTGAGCAATTTTTAACGATTTTTTTTTCTTCAAATTTTTAAATGATGCTTTATTATTAATTAAAAATTATTCTTAAATATTTGTTTAATTTCGTTAAGCATTTCCGCAGAAAGAAAACGAAAAGTCAAAAAAATTAGTTTTTTTAATAAAAATATCTATATCTCCATGAATATTTAAGTTAAATTTAACTCGAAAGTATGTGCAGTTACTTCATTTGATAATCAACATAGTTGATATGAGTAACAAACTTATCATTGTATTTTTTGGCATAGGGTGTTTAAAAAAAATTTTTTTTCGTTTGTATTTAATGCCGTTTTTTCAAACCTCTAAAAGCTTTAAACTTTATTGATATGTAAGAGAAATCTTGTGACTAAAGTTTTAAAATAATTCTCTAAGTATTTTTGAGAAATATGAAAAAATGAATTAGTATAGAAGTATTTGCATTATTTTGTCCAAACCCTGTAAGTCTTAAATGCTTTTATTTAACAAATTGCAGTGTATTAATTTTTCTTTCATAATTATTTTAATCCAGACAGAATGTTTAAGAGAAAAAATTTTATTTTTCAAAATATCCAATTCAAAAATATCCTACTTTTTCCTTTTCATTCAGTAATATATTTACATTGATCATACATCATGAAACAAACAATTTAACTTCATTTTTTAAAGATATTCTCCCAAATACGTACTAATTTCATGATTTTTTTTTTGATTTTTTCGTGTAAAGTATTTTTTGAGCGTGATGAAAGTAATTACTAAAAAAATACACATTAAAAATTTTATTTTATCATATTCATAGAACTAAATGTCTTATTCTATGATGTTCTTTTTAATCATTAATTTAGTATTTATATTGATATATCATAATATATCAATATATCATGAAACAAACAACCTAACTCAATTTTTTAAACATAATCTCCCAAATACATACTAATTTCATAATCTTTTTTCTTTCTTTCTTGCATGAGATTTTTTTGAGCTTGCCGAAAATTTAGTAATAATTAAAAAATTCCCATGGAAAATTTAGTTTTGACACATTCGAAAAACTAAAAGCCTCATGCCATGACTTTTTTATTTTAATTCGGTGATATATTTATATTTATCATATATCATGAAAAAACACTTTAACGCAATTTTTTAAAAATTATCTCCAAATACATGCTAATTTCATATTGTTGTTTTTTTTTTTTTTTTTTTTTTGCCCAAAATATTTTTTGAAGATGCTGAAAATTAAGTAGTTATTTAAAAAAAATACTCACACTTAAAAACTACATTTTAACTTATTCATAGACCTAAATGCCTCATTATTAGAAATAAAATTTGAATATCATTATGACTACCATTAGCATGCACTTTTCATGAATGGAACTTGGAAAACATTGAAATATATTTACTTGCAAAATTGCAAAAAATAAAATTAAGAAAAAATCAATCGAGAGCATCATACTTGCCTTAAGGGTAGCAATAATTCAACATATCGTGATTATTCGTAGCTCCAATAGTCACAACAAATATCATTGAATAAAAATTGTCAAAACCTATAAATATAAAAAACGAGGCGTATAATTCTTTTATTCCAATGATATGGCGTTCCAAAGAATTGACAACTGGCAGCGAAAGGACTTTCAAAAAAATCTTTTGAGAGCTGTCAATACCAGAGTTCTTTATCTTTTGCACAAAAATATAAATGAATAGCATAACAATGTATTTCTCACTTTTACGTTTTTACAAACCAATAAAGAACTGCCTTAAGTTAGATTTTGCTTCAAAGAATGTTTGTTAAGTGTTTCTGAAAATATTCAATATAAAAATATTTGAGAATAGTTTGAGATTGTTTATTAAAATAGCTTCATATAAAATTTATTTCTGATTCAATGTTAACAATAAATGTTTACTCTATTTAGCGTGATTTTTGAACTTCTATCTATGCATAGAAAAATATAATCAATTCAAATAAATTTATGGATGTGCATAACTTCAAAATTTTTGAATTATTTTCAAAGATGAAAGTTAACAATAAATTTCAAAGTAGACAATAAATGTTCACTCCTTTTGGAGTTATTTTTGAACTTTTATCCATGCATAGAAAAATATAATCAATTCAAATAAATTCACGGATGTGCATAACTTCAAAATTTTTGAATTATTTTCAAAGATGAAAGTTAACAATAAATTTCAAAGTAGACAATAAATGTTCACTTCTTTTGGAGTTATTTTTGAACTTTTCATAGAAAATAAAAAATATAACGTCATTCTTTGAGCAGGATTTCGCAATTTTTGAACTTTGACATGTAAAAAAACTATGTTAATTCAAACTTTAGCAAAATTTATCGACATTATATTCATAACTGAACTCAGACGAGTGAATTTGATCAATATTGGCATTAGTTGTATGTAATATTTACGAATATAAGTCAAAACATACCTTGCACAAAGTAGCTCCCAAATGGGGCTACTTAGTGCAGCGATAGGAATTCTGTTTAATAATCATGTTTTTAGTAAAATATTGATATAAAATTGTTAAAAAAGTTAATTGTTGACATTTTTAAAGACAAAAACATCAAGACATGTAAAGATATTAGTTTGAAAATGATTTTCAACGTTAAAAAACCATTTTTTTTTTTGAAGAATTTTTTCTTAAAAAGAATGTTTATTTCAAAACATTTGAGTTTAAACAAAAGGAAACCATATACTTTTTTAAACATTGAAATGGATGATATTTCAAAAATAATAATTATTACATATTCATTAACATTTATAATATTGATAAATTTGAACATAACATGCTTGAATGAACACGACAGAACTTGCTCTTCAGTTTCTGTCGAAATCACCTGATGTCCTACAAAATATATTTTTATGTGTTAAATCGTTTGATTAATTCATTCGAAGAAAAATAATAGTTTACCAGCACGTTTCACGTATTTCTTGTGAATTTTATTCGAGATAATATTTCTGTGGATTTTGTACTTCCGAGAAGCTTCTGCAATCGACATACCACCAGCAACTGCTTGAAAACATTGTTGCAGCTTTTCTAAAGTGTAATCAAGGTAATTTCTCGTTCGAGGTATTTTTTTATAACGTCTGACAATTTTTCTGTCGAAAAAAAAACGAATGAAACTTTGCACAAAGTAGCCCCCCAGTGCATATTTTTTCATTTTCCGTTTATTTGTTATTAATTAAAAAAAATTTAACGCTAACATGATATAATTGTTTATTAATGTATAAATAAAAAAATTTGCACTTACGACAATTGTTTTATCAATGTCTTTGCATTTCACAGCTAAAGTTTCCACGCGCACTTTTCGACATCCGACGTCCTCGGAAAATTGTTGACATTGGATGAACGAAACACACTCTGAGATTGTTTTAAAATTCGAAAAAATTTTTGTAGTAATAGAAGAGACTTCTATCTTCAAATTCCACACTTTTTTAACGCGAAATAAACATAATACTGACTAGCAGTTCTTGAAAAATTCCAAATTCGAGTTTGCACAAAGTATGACGGTAATATAAAAATATAATCGATAGTATAGAAAAATATAATCAATTCAAATAAATTCACGGATGTGTATAGCTTAAAAATTTTTGAATTATTTTCGAAGATGAAAGTTAACAATAAATTTCAAAGTAGACAATAAATGTTCACTCCTTTTGGCGTTATTTTTGAACTTTTATCTATGTATAGAAAAATATAAATAATTTAAATAAATTCACGGATATGGACAACATGAAAATTTTAGTTTTCAAGCATGAAAGTTATGTTATCTATAAAATGTTTCTTAAATAAAAGAGAATGACTATCATCTTTAATTGATAAATAAAGCGTTTTTTTAACAATTAATTTCTGCGTTTGCTCCAATTGACTTTGATAGAACCGCGGAGGCTCAGAAGATAGGGCATTCATCCATTTACCTCCCCATGCAGTGACCCAGGTTCGAACCCCAACAATGGGGGGGGTCGATGCGAATTCAGCTCCTGGTTCTCACCAATCACAGTGCTGACGTAAAGTATCGTCACTAGTAAATTGATCATGGTTTAGAATGCCTTTGCGATTGAATAAACCACCGGAAGTTTTCGAGATTACCCTTTCCATGCAGCGCAAGTAAGGGTTAGTTCCATCAGATGCAGGAGTTCCCTTGTCTTCAAGGTAGAGTTCAAAACTGCAACGCTACAAAAATGAACACTGATAGTCTTATACCCGAATTTAAGTCGGATATTCAACACTGGTTAAAAAATAAAATAAAATTTAATCCTCACAATGTTTTATCGGATCTTTAAAACTATTTTTTCTTATTTAAGTACGAACTTACGGTTCCAAGTTTTGAACAAAATTTATATATTTTGAAAAAATCTATAAAGTAAGAAACGTCTCTAAATTTGAAAATAGTTTTTAATGTTCTTTTTTATGTAATTTTTCTGGATGTAACTTTGTTAGATGTATGTAATTTTTTTAAGTAATTTTACTGGAATAATTCTGTCATTTATCAGACAAAATAACTCTGCAAAATTTGGCAAAGCTACGCTATTCTTCCATACATAGTTGCGTGATTACACGCTTGATTTTTAATTTGTTAATTGAAAAACAAGTTTTTTATTCGTGAAAAGTGAATTCTTAATTTTTCTCTTTTTAATTTTCTCTTCTTTAGACTATTTTTATTGATCATAAAAATTGAAAAAATTACATTAAACGCATTCCAATTTAAAAATGTTTTTTACTTCGTATTTTTTCAGAATACTCAAAAACATTGCATTAAAAACTTACACATTAGGAGTCGTAAGTTCGTACTAAAATGAAAACAAATAGTAAAATTGTGTCAAAATTTCCCCGTTAATTTCGGAAGATTGGCAAAGTTGCGCTATTCTTACATATGTAGTTGCATGATGATCAATTAAAATAGTGTAAAGAAGAGAAAATTAAAAAGAGAAAAATTAAGAATTCACTTTTCAAGAATAAAAAACTTGTTTTTCAATTAACAAATTAAAAATCAAGCGTGTAATCACGCAACTACATATGTAAGAATAGCGCAGCTTTGCCATTCTTCCGAAATTAACGGGGAAATTTTGACACAATTTTACTATTTGTTTTCATTTCAGTACGAACTTACGACTCCTAATGTGTAAGTTTTTAATGCAATGTTTTGAGTATTCGGAAAAAATACGAAGTAAAAAACATTTTTAAATTAGAATGCGTTTAATGTAATTTGTTCTGTAGTTTTACTATGTTGTAAATTATAATTAAGTATGAAGAAGAACTAATGTCGATATAGGTTAGTATAGACAGCTGGAATAATTCTGTCATTTTTCACAAAAAATTTCTCAGTAAATTTGGGTAGACTAACAGAGCTGCGCTATTCTTCCATATGTATTTGCTTGACTACACACACTTGATTTTTAAGTTGTAAACTAAAAAACAAGTTTTTTATGGTAAACACACAAAATAATTCTTAATTTGATTTCTAATTCCAACTTAAGACTATTTTTAATTAATCGTTTGTAATTATAAGAAATATCATCCTATTAATAGGAAATATCATTCTAAATTCAATAATTATAAAAATGTTATCTTCTTTTAGTACACTACAAAAATAACCCTAAAAAATATTTCAAGAATTTTAAAATGATTATTTACTTTCAAATGTCATTGCAAATTTGAAAATCGAGAATTTTAATCTAGCCAGTACTGCATGACACTTTGTCAAATAAAAACCATTAGTACAAAAAATATCATAAAAATAAATTCTTAATTTGCTTTTAAACTCAAACTCTATGCTGTTTTTATTGATGGTTTTTAATAATAGGAAAAATCATCCTATTAATAAGAAATATCATCCTAAATTCAATAATTATTCGATCAAAAGTTATAAAAATATTATCTTTTTTTAGCGCACTATACAATAAACCCTAAAAAAGAACAAATTCAAGAATTTCAAAATGATTATTTCTTTTCAAACGTCATTTCAAATTTTAAAATAGAGAAAGAAACTATTATTTTAAAAACTTTAGCCAGTACTGCATGATACTTTGTCTACTCAAAACTAATAGCATAAAATTCATCATAAAAATCTCTTTTATTTGCTAGATAGAAGAAAAATAATTCAAAGCGTCAATTTTTAATATCCAGACATTTTTTTAATGGTAAGGCCTGGTGTTAAATGAGAAAGAAATATAGCTCCGAAAAAGTTGGATATAAATGGATTAAAGGAAGTAATATTGAATTGATCTCAAAGTAAAATAAAGTAAAATTTTTAATGAATTTCATCCAAGAATATGCGTAGTAGACTTGAGAAACAAAGGAAAATATTAAACAAAAATTGGCCATTAAGAGAATTTTTTTGTGGCTTAAAATAGTAGATCAAGTTTTTCTCTACATTTCCATTAATTTTCTCTTAAGCTTCTCATGAACTCTCTTTGAAGTACTAAACTTATGTGGGAAAAATGTAACAAAAAACTGAGCTGAACTATATATGCATTTAGGATTAATTAATTCTAAAATTTCAAGTGACATGTTAAGGGAGAACTGGTTTAATTAATTAGTTCGTTTTTGATATTAAGCTTGAAAGTAATTTATCAGTTAACTGTGAAATAAAATTTAAGGAAAAAGGTAAATTAATTAATGTAGCGAAGCAAGTGATTTCTTATATATTTCTTAAATATTTTTCCTTTGATTGTGTAAATGAGAAAACTTTATATTTGAGTTAGGAAAAAATTCTTAGTATTGCCTTTGAAATTTTTTATAGTATTAGATCCATATCGATAAAATCCTAAAAGAGATACAAGGAAATCAAGCGTCACACAAAAGCAACTCACAATTCTGATCTCAATTAACAAGATTATGAAGTTTATTTCTTATTCAATGTAAACAATAATTTTTTACTTCTTTTGGCGTTATTTTTAAACTTTTATCTAATCATAGGAAAATATAATCAATTCAAATAAATTCACGGATATGCACAACATCAAAACTTTTAAATTTTTTTCAAAGAGGAAAATTTACAAAAAATTTCAAAGTTAACAATAAATATTTACTCCTTTTGGAGTGTTTATCTATGCCCAGAAAATTTTATCTATGCAAAGAAAAATATAATCAATTCAAATAAATTCACGGATATGGATAACATCAAAATTTTTATTTTTTTTTTTTTCAAAAATAAACGTTACCAATAAATTTCAAAGTAAACAATAAATACTTACTCCATTTGGAGTTATTTTTGAGCTAGCGACTATGCATAGAAAAATATAATAAATTCAAATAAATTTACAGACATGAATAACATCAAAAGTTTTAAATCTTTTTCAAAGATAAAAGTTAGCAATAAATTTTAAAGTGAACACTAAATATTTACTCCTTTTGGCATTATTTTAAAACTTTTATCTATGTATAGAAAAATATAATCAATTCCAATAAATTTGCGGATATGGATAAAATCAGAATTTTTAAATTCTTTCAAAGATAAAAGTTAATAAATTTCAAAGTAAACAACAAATGTTTACATCTTTTGGCGTTATTTTTGAACTTGCATCTATGCATAGAAAAATATAATCTATTCAAACAAATTTACAGACATGGATAACATCAAAATTTTAAAAAAAGTTTCAAAGATAAAAGTTAACAATAAATTTTAAAATAAACAATAAATGTTTTCTCCTTTTGGCATTACTTTTAAACTTTTTTCCATGCATAGAAAAATATAATCAATTCAAATAAATCCACGAGTATAGATAAGTAGAAGATTAGTATAGGATAATAAATGTCATCTTTCAGAGAAAAATAGATTTCTCGTTTTAAAAAAAAAAATTATTTCAATGATTCCAATATGGCGCAAAAAGTGCAATTTATTTTCAAAAGCAAATTACTGAAAATTATTCATTAAAAAACTTCAAGCGTAGAATTTATTCAAAAAATTTTTATGATTCTACAAATCTTTAAATTCAACTGAAATTAAATTTATAAGATTTTCATTCACGAAGTATAAAAGAAGTAATCGAAAATATCCTTGCGATTTTAATGAAAGTAACTCAAAAAGCAATTTTAGATTATGTAATGCGAAAATTGACATGGTAAAATAACACATTGAAAGTTGTTATATCAATGTGGTGATAATGAAAAAAAAAAAGTCTTTTAAGTACTAATCAAATTGAAGCAGTAAAATTGCTTCAAATTGTTTTTCAAACAAATGAACGAAAATCTTTCCAGTTTTATTCTAATTTGAATTGGAATTTTTATTGTCGCAAGCATTATCCTGAGAATTGATTTTAACAGAAAAAATACCTCAAAATAATTTTAGTGCTTTGACATTTTTACGTTTCTTTTAAATAAAATGATTTCATTAATAGAATTCATGTTACAAAATTTCTATGAAAAATCGATTAACACTTTCTTGATTTTTTTCTAATACTTTTTTTTGAATTTTTCCTTTTGGTGTGGATTAAAAAATAAGACATAAAAACTACTTTCAAGAATTTTATTGGGTTGGTAACCAAGTGTCCGCCGTTTTTTTTTTTTACTTTTATATATATATATATATATATTGGGATGGCAATTAAATTATCGCAATTTTATTTTTAAAATTTCAACTTTCTGTATGTCATTAAATGCTTCCAGCATTATGTTTTAGACCATTCGAAAATGTCTTGTTTTACCGAAATCTATGCTTTTTTTATTGTTTCTTGTAAAAAAACAAATGCTATCGAAATCTGATTAATCACAGTACAGAAAGTTAATTTTAATTAACAAGACAGGTTTGATTGCAAGAGGAATCAGGGAGAAGTTGAAAAACGACCATTAGAAATTCCAAGTTCAAATCACCCATTAAACCTGTTTTGATGTTTGTTACAACGGCTGTCCTCTACTGTAATTTTCAAATTTCGATAGTGTCTTTGTTTTTTACTCGATTAAATATTTATTTTCGATAACTAATGTGTATGCTTTTTTGTTTTCATTGTTTATATGGATTCTAAAAATACATATTAAGGATAATTTTTAATAAGCAACGCGCATATTTGATACTCTGACTATTACGTAACGAATTCTTTTATAACTTTAAATAATTTATAATTTTTATAATTATAATTTATAAAATTCATAATAATTTTAATTTATAATTCAATTATAATGCTTTAAATATTTCATAATTAGCAATTAAAAAATTTTAAATAAATTTATAATATTTATAATTTTAATTAAGAATGAATTCATAAAAGTATACTCACAAATAAACACAAACATTTCACCCAGGAGAAACAAAAATACTATTAAAAGCGCGGATATAAGACACATCAAAACCTGTTTGATTGTTAAAGGATGTAGGGTGCTCCGTTAGGACCACACTTAATATATATTTTAAGAATCATTATAAATGAAAACTAAAATAGTATATATGAATTTAAGCGTGGAAATAAACTCAAACGGTATCAAATTCTGAAAAAGCTCAGTACATGAATGGGTAAATAAACAGGACAGGTGTGATTATGGAAGGAAATAGAGAGGACGATAATTCAATCAATCTCCAAATCTCCAATTCATCTTCCGTTAACCTTCAATCTCTAATTCTACCTGTGTTGATGTTTATTACATTCTCCTTCCTGCACTGTGATTTATCAAATTTTGGCAAAGTTTTCTTCTTTCTCCTTGCTTGAATATTAATTTGTGACCTCCAAAATGTTTACTTTTTTGCTTTTCTTTTGGGATAAATTTTATAAAAATATATATTAAAAGTGATGATTACGAAACACCCTGTATCGAATTGTTCCATATGCTGACGTTGCTGGCGACTCTTGTATACGTTTCAAAGCCGCGATAAACTTATTCGTGAATTCAAAGGAGTGTATAAAATACTAATACAGCTGTTATATCTTTTCAGACTGAATTAAATTATCATAAAGTAAGTAAAAAATGAAAGAGCTATTCGCTTTTCTTGAAAAAAGTTTTTCGAATTAAACTTTTTTTATCATACTAATTTTATTTTCCTATTTGATTGAATGCTAGACAAAATTAATGTAGATTAATGTATCTAAATGTTTCGTAATTTTGTACTTCATATCATATCAATTTTCGGAATATTCAATTACGATTTGGACACTTTGATTTCAAATGACAAGTATAAAGGAATAGAACACTAGATGGCGCACTATGCAAGTCATAAATTTTTATTTTTAGAATTTTTATCCTTGAAACACTGTTAAAAGGTAGTTTTGTGAATAGTTCGAGACAAAGCTAAATTTCACAGTATAATTATTTTAAAAAAAATTTATCAGTATTAATTTCATTAATATAATGTTTGTAATTAATTACAAGACGATCTAAATAAGAGATTTACGGAAAATCTAGCATTTTACTTAAAGGAACACTATTCCTCGCATTAAATTTTAGTAACATTTTGAACAATATGCAATGGCGACAGAATTTTGAAACCTATTTGTTATAGTGAACTTATTTTTATTTAGTAATAAAAACCATTAATTTGTTTATAGTAGTCTATTTTATTTTATTCATAACTGATTCCAATTGAAAAAATATTTAATTACCAAATTATTACGATACAGAAGTAATAGTTAATAAATTTGTAGTAATAGTTTAAAAATTTGTAGTTATAAATATGTTTTCTACATAAACTAAAAATCAAACGTGTAGTCACCAGACTTTTTTTTTTCAAAAATCGAGACAGCACTAAAAATTACTAGCTATAGTGCTGCCGTCTAGAGTTCAAATATTGAACTTTTAATTCAGTACATTTTCTTATAGCACATCTTAAATTGTTTTTAATTTATAATTGAAGTGCTTAGTTGATGAAGCAGGTAAGTAACATTTTCAGGGGTATTTATTAATCAGAAAAAATAACATGAAGTGGTTGCATCAATATGGGTATGTTTAAAGTAACAGAATTGTTTTCGATTTTTCTTTAATTTTAACGTAACTAATCCACACTAGTTTTGAGTAAGCTTGTGGTGTGAATTTTATTTCAAATTAGGTAGTGAAAAATAGAATAAGACAAAAATTTATTATCTACGCTTTCTAATAAATTTATAAATAAATAGTTCGGGTAAAAAAAAAATCACATTTTTTTTATTATTATAACTACTCTGAAATTGTCATTTACCTGACTTATCCACTCAGATCTTCAATTATTAACAAAAGGAGGAGTGGTTTATACTTCAATCTGATAATATAAACTAAAAAATGCTAGTTTTTCCTATTATTTCTAGTTCCAGAACAATCGGTAAATTCAAACTTCGAATTTAAGAAAACTCTGTAAGAAATAAAATGTTTATCCAAAAAAAATCATTTTTCATTTTTTAAAAGTATTATTTTTCTACATAATTTGAAATGCAGTCATATTTCTAGATTAAATCAATTTTCTTTCCTTGCTCAACCCTAACTTTAATAAAACCTTTAAATAAAAATATGCATTGCAAAAAGGTCAAAATAAAATATTGTTCACCCGACTTATCCACTCAGATCTTTAATTATTAACACAAATTAGAGTGAATTACATTTCAAACTGATAATATGAAATAAAAAATGCAAGTTTTTCCTATTATTTCCAGTTCCAGAAATATCGGTAAATTCAAACTTCGAATTTAAGAAAACTCTGTAAGAAATAAAATGTGTATCCAAAAAAAACTCATTTTACATTCTTTAAAGGTATTTTTTTTCTATATAATTTGAAATGCAGTCATATTTCTAAATTAGATCAACTTTTAATTTTTTTTCCTTGCTCAACCCTAACTTTAATAAAACCTTTACATAAAAATGTGCATTGCAAAATGGGCAAAATAAAATGTGGTTCTTGCAAAAATTATTCTTCAAAGTGCAACCTATTTTTTAATTTATAAGTAATTATTAAAAAAAAAAAATAGCATAATTAGTATAATTTTTGTGTTATACCTATAGAGAAATTAAATAGCACATTTATTTTAATTATGCAATTCATTTAATCTAACGTGCAAACAAATTAATCCTGTAACATTATTTGTAAGACATGTATGCTTATACTTGCTTACACCACAGTAATAGATATTCATAAAATGAGTTTTTTAAATCTTTATATGTTTTAAGAGGATGCATAAAAATAAGTAAAGATACGAAAGTGTGTTATAAACTATAAACATTAAATATACATAACTCCATCTAAGAAACATAGATGGCAGCATCACAATCTTACTGTTTTTAAGATATGCATCCTTCAATCCTTTAGTAAATATTGAAGCGGATTAAATTTGGTAAAAATTAGTGAAAAAATTAAATACTTTAATATACTAAATTCTTATATAATAAACTTAATAAACTAAATATACTAAACTTAAATACTTATTTACTTTAATATTCCAGTGGCAATTAACTTTTTAAAATTAATTGTATAATTATAATTGATTTCCTCAAATCCTCATTTTCTTTAACTGGAGCTCGTTTTTAGCACATAAATGTTTTTCTAAAAAACCCAATTTTAGATTTTTTTAATTATTTTATGATAATTTTTTATCATGTACCTTTTTAATAGAAGAAAAAAGCCTTTTATCTCATTTCTTTATTAGTTTTTTTTATCTTAATTTTTTTTACTTATCTTTTTATCTTAAAATTCTTAGAATTCGATTTATACAAATGAAGTCAAAGCAAAAATTAAGAATGCATCTTTTTTAGATAAGCAGAGGATTTGTTATTTGCTTATTTTTGATCACAAGGGGAGGATAAGAATTCAGAAGTGGTAAAAACATGCTCAACTTCCTACCCGTTTCATTGCAAAAGGAAGCAAATAATATGAGTAAAACTACCATTTAAGGTGTTAATTTTTAAAAAAAAAAAGTAAAATGTGGGGGAGTTCCATTTTTCCTGCTTATTCCCTTATCTTTCAGCATGAATTTTCGTGCAGTTAGTTTGGTTAATTTTTATCTCCCTCAACTGGACATGCCAAAACGAGATGTGTCTTTGAGGTTAAAATTTCCATTTTTAATCTTGTTATAACAATCACGAGCTGTTTATCAGCCATAGCATCTTCTCCTTACACATCACAATTGTCAGGAGCAGCTCTCTCGGTCTTAGAACCTAGATTAATATCAAAAGGAAAGATGTGTCGAAAATAGTCATTTTTCTCAACATGACACTTTCAGCAGCAGTAGCTGAACGGATAGGGTGTTCGCTTCCCAATGAGATGACCCAGGTTCGAATTCCAGTGGTAAGAATTTTTCTTCTGGCTTGCAGCGACCACAGTGCCATAAGAAGGAATCCTCTTGCCATCGGGCTAGCCGTGAGAGGTTTTCAATGTTTTTCTCTACATGTGACGCAAATTCAGGTTAGTTCCGAAAAAAAGTCCTCCACGAAGGCTAGTTTGTTCCACTGCATGATTCAGGAGTTTCCTTGTCTTCTGGGTTGGGAACTCAGAATCTCGGAATTGGGTCGGCTGTTTGTCAACGTTGGTTGAATAATACTGCGTAATATGTAAAACGTAGTTGATAAAATGTGAAACATGGATCCCGGAAGAGCAAAACATCCTCTTTTAAAAGACTTAAAACATTTATGACGAAAACATTAACTGATTTGCGAAATGTCCATTTAAAAAAGTGGGAGAATTTAGTTGCTAACCATCGGTTAAAATTTCGATTTTTAAATTTGGCATTCCAAAAATGAGGGTTCTTTGAGGAATGGCACCCTTTCCATAAAGTCATTGCAGCACAAATGTCACGAGCAGCTTTTACGACCTTAAAACCTTAATTAAAAACAAAAAGGAGGAGGTGGCGAAAATGCTAAATTTTTTCTCAACTTGTCATTCTATTTTAATGATCTGAAAACTAACATTAACTAACTCAAGCAACAAAAAAAAATAATAATTTATTAATTCCGGTAGAACAAAACAACCTCTTTGAAATAATTTAAAATATTATGCCTAAAACAATTAATAACATGCAGAATATTAAAATTTGAAAAATAACGAGAGTTTCCAACTCAATAGATATGTGATAAAAAGAAATTATAGAAAAATAATAGTGAAAAACAATTCTAGAAAACCAAATGAAATTTGAAATCATATCGCATCATGATTCAAATTGAGTTTGGCGTCTATTTCCAATCAAGAAATTCTGAGAAATGCTTCATTTAGGATACAGTCAGTATTGTAGGTTTTTGTTAAAATTGAAAGTTAGCTGACATATTATGAATAATGCATTTCAGATATAATATGAATGATCGTTTGACTTTCTTTTTTCGTCTAACTTCTTTCATAATTTATCACACACATTTATTACCAAAGAACTTCTCTCCTTAAAAAAAATCTATTATTTTTCTTAGTTTGATAATACAGAAGTTCAAAAGTTTTATTCCTACTTTTAGGGAAAACATGCTAAGCTGCTAAGCATAATTTATAACTTTTTCTTTGAAATTAACTATTTATTTTGTAAATATTCTTTTATAATGAACTTTTTATTTCATAAATATATTTTTTGTAAATAAATATTTATTTTGTGAATATTCTTTGCATGTTTAACTATTTATTTTGTCGAAATACTTTTTATAATTAACTATTTATTTTGAAAATACTATTTTAATAAATAACACTAAAGAATGAATTTTTGTGGCATTTATACAATTTCCTGATCTCTCCAAAATCAGGTATGGGGATCTCAAAACCTGAAATTATGTTGCTCCTAAAGCTAAAGATTTTTTTTCTTTAAAGTCATTTTCAGTCTCTTTTTTTTTTGTCAAAATGCGCAAGATTAAGAACGTTGTATAGAACAAGGAGTAGCAAAAATGTTGCGACAGATTTCTATAGAAATTAGGGCACATGATCAAAATTAAAATAGCTTTGGAGCCCGTGCCGGAAATGTCATACAACGTGACTAAAGGTACTTCCCAATTATGATCTGTTCAGAAGAGCGTGAAGAAACAGTTTATAATGGGGGAAGCAACCCTAGTGGCGTATGACGACATTCACTGGCATAGGTTCCCATGCAGTTTTAATCCTGATGATGTGCATTAACTCCTCTAGAAGTTTGCCGCAACATTTAAGCGACCCCCTGTTATGTAACGTTTTTAAACTTGTACATTTCGACAAGAAAAAGATTAATTGGTCATTCAAAAAAAACTGTAACTTGGAGAGAAAAATCAATTGCAGTTCAGTGACGTCATTCTGTTGAAAAATTTCATGTAACAGAGGAAAAAAATAACAATTGTTTCCCAGTGTAACTAATTATTATGTAAATATTATTTTTATAATTAACTAAGTAATTTGTAATCATTTTTATAAATAACGTTTCATTTTGTAATTATTCTTTTTATAATTAACTATTTATTTTGTGAACATTAATTTATAAATAACAACTCGCTTTTTAAATATTCCTTTTAGATTAACAATCAATTTTTTTATATGTTCTCTTTATAATTAACTGCCTACTTTGTAAAAGAACTTTTTATAGGTAACTATTTTTCTTGAAATATTCTTTTCATAATTAGATATGTATTATGTTACATTTAAACATATCAAATTCAATGCTAGATTCCAACAGGTAACAGCAAAAAGTACTTTCTCAAATTTATCTTTAGGTGATTCTCAAAAGATAACAATTCAAATTGAAAAAAAAGAAAGAAAACTTTTCTTGCAGCAAGTTTATGTGACAGTGCATAAACTTTTCCTCCCAGAACTCGCTGTTTTAATTCAAAAATTTTAAACAGATGTCGCCACTGCTTGATGTGTATGCAAATTTTATCATCCAATTACAACGTATCGTATCGTTTTATTTCATGGTAGACATTTTGTGAATATCGTATAATGATTTCGATCCATTGAAACATTTCGGAAACTTACATTGTGGTTTTCAATTGTGTTTTAATATTATTATTGTTGTTATTATCAGGTTTACCACTTGCACTACCTTTAGTGGAAATTTTTTTAATGAAACCAAGAAAACTGAGGGAAAAATTTTTACCCTATCACGGGAATTTGCTGCAAAAGTTTGTGAAAAAAAAATAAATAAAACTTAACTCTTTCTTGGAATAAATTTTTATAAGCGTCAGTCTAGTTTAGGGCATCATCTGTAAGGTAAGTTTGCTTGTATTTATTTTTAACAATGGTTAGGTTGTTTGGTAAGGTTGCTGTATTTATTTTTGGTAATGGTAAGGTTGTTTGTATTTATTTTTAACAAGGAGTAAAGTGGGGCTATTAATATAATTATAAAAAATTTACTTTAAAAAATATGTCAAATTTATGTCAAAAAATAATGCATTTTTAGAATCGTATCGTTTCTTAAAATAGGTCTATAGACACTATTGTGCTAAGATGATTTAAGACTTACTAAAATGTTATAAATTTTGGAACATGATTCATATTGGACCATAATAACGTTCAAATTTGCTCTACCTTAATATGGTTGCAAATTGAAATCAAATTATCTATAATTCAATTTGAACCAAAGTGCGGTGTAATGAATACTTTACTAAAATTGCTGACTTTCTGCACGATATTGGGGTTCAACATTGTAATGATTTGTTGCGGAGTATAACTTATGGAGGAAAAAAATTCTTATTTCTTCATAGCATAGAATTGCTTCTAGAAGACATCATTTTATAAAAGACGTTCTTTAAACAGAATTCAATGAAAAGTCTGAATGAATAAGTTTATTTAAAGGAAACTCATTAATCTTTTATGAATACATACTAAAGTTATTACAACTTTGAGATACTAATTATTGAGAAAGGTAGGGAAAGCTTTTAACCCAAATAGCCCCCTAAAGCACATGTCTCTACATCAATGCGTGAAAACACTTTCCAAAAGAATAAACAATAAAAAGCTTGCGTAAAAAATGCAGTGACGGCCTCGATTATAGAAAGCCCCACTTTCATAGGTCATAACACTTACTTTTTTTTCCTCATCAACTTCTTCGACCTGAATACTGTTGAGCCTCTTTCATCTCGCGTGAGCCTTTTTAAAAAACGAAGAATATTTTTGAATATTATTCGCATTTTTATACTATTTTATCATTATCCATAATCCATTAATCCATTATATTATTAATCCATTACACATTTTTATACTATTTTATCATTAATCCATTAATATTTTATCATTATCCATAATCCATTAATCGGTTTTATCATTAATCCATGACGCATTTTTATACTATTTTATCATTAGTCATTTAGTATTTTATCATTATCAATAATCCATTAATCCATTTTATCGTTAATCCATTAATATTTTATCATTATTCATAATCCATTAATCGGTTTTTTCATTAATCCATTACACATTTTTATGCAATTTTATCATTAATTATTTAGTATTTTATCATAATCAATAATCCATTAATCCCTTTTATCATTAATCCATTAATATTTCATCATTATCCATAATTAATTAATCGATTTTATCATTAATCCATTACACATTTCATACTATTTTATCATTAATCCATTAGTACCCATGCTTCCTTTTAGAAATAGTACTAATAATTCTGAATAATTTGCAAACAAATGTTGTTTTCTTGGAAAATCAGTCACATATTTATTTATTTTTTATCATTAATCCATTAGATTCGACATTATCGTTTCTGAGACAGTTTTACTAACTCTGAATACTGTGCAAACGGAAAATATTTTTGAATAACATTTAAAGAATTTTTTTAAAGCATATACTAATAATTCTGAAATGAAAAATACTTTTGCATTTTAGACACATTTTAATACATTTTTATTATTTATATATGGGTCATTCTCACAAAAACTGTCATTTTTCAGTTCATAAAATCCCAAAAAAGTAAAGTGAATAAAAAGCTCTGAAACTTTTTATGTTAATAGAAATATGTAATGGCATTATAAAGAAAGTACATATCCTATAAATTATACTTAATATTTAAATTAATTAATTTTTTAAATAATTAATTTATAATTAATTAATTTATAATAATTAATTAATTAATTTAATAAATAAATTAATTTATTACTTTTTTAATTTATTTTTAAAATTAATTAATAAGTAAATTAATTATTTTCACTATTTAAAAAGTGAGGGAATGACACTAATAGTGAGGGAATGATATTTTATTTTAATACATGTTTTTATCTAAGTTACATCTACCTAAAGTTTGAAAATAATAACATACTAAGTATATCTAATATTTATTATAATTTAGTCTTATATATTTAATAGTTTTTACAGGTTTGGGAAATAAAATTGGCTGGCACGATTGAAAAAAAAAGAAAATTAATAATATACTCATCTTGAATCATTCCCTCACTTTAGCGTCATTCCCTCACTTTATACACTAGTGAGGGAATGACGAATTCAATAAAATTTAAAAATAACAGTTAGGCCTAATTAATATCTGAAGTCAATCACATACAATTATATTCATACAAGAAAGCAACATATAATTATCCACTTTCTCGATGAAGTTGTATTTTATTTTACTCTAAAAAATGACATGAGGGAATGACAAATGTAAAAAATTTTACCTGGTTTGATTCATTCAAATTTATTCGACAGCAAAGCTTCTTTAAGTTGAAGATGGAAACATACTGCAATTTTGTTCTATGATGCCAGTTGTTAACTTCTGAAGTTTTTATTAAAATATTTTTATTCTAAGAAGATTGCAGGTCATAAGAACATTGTTGTGAGGGAATGACGCGAAACACTGGGGACAAAGTTTAAAATAGTGCTGTGTTAATATTTTTATCAGAAATTAAATTTAAAATTGATTTTCTGAATTCTATATTTCAGTATTCTGAAATAAAAAACACGAATTCGTAAAAAAAAAAAAAAAATTTATTTCAGAAACAATTTTTTTCTTTTTTTAAATCAGCAGTGGGGACAAGTGAGGGAATGACATATTGGTATATTTTAATTACCTAAAATAAATAAAAAATAAAAATTGATAATTTTATTTTTATTCTTTTGTTAGCTTTCATTCTGAAGGACACTTTCCCTGAATTTTTTTTTTTCGTAAGCTGTAAAATAAACATAAAATATACTGGGGACATGAAAATGACTGTTTTTGTGAGAATGACCCATATAGTACCTACAATTTTTTTACTACTACTGATTATGAATAATTTTCAAATGTAAGTAATATTTCAATACTCTTTTTATCAACAAATAACAAATAATTGGTTGATATTAAACCAATTTTCAACTTGCTAATAGTTGGTAGCAATACGAAAAAAAAGCGTTATCTATTTTAACTTTTAATTCATTTATTTATTTTCATTATTATACATAGTACAATAAACTCAATCAAAATTCTGGATCAATTAATTTTAAAATTCAATTTCCTACTTTTAAACATAGGATCTTTAAATTTATTAATAATATTTAAGCTCTATTAGCTTAATTGTTTCCAAGCAGAAATTATAAAAAAAAATTTAAACAAAATCACATGCTTTAATTTTGTAAAATTTGGACAAATATTCGCAAACTACTATTTTTTAACCGAACCAACCCAATTCTGAGTTTGCGACTCTCAATATAACTCCATGGCTTTGAAATTTTTATTCGAACCCAAAAGACAAAAGAACTTCTGACTCAAGCATTGGGGCAAATTTACCTTCGCGGAGTACTTTTTAAGGGAACTAACCCACATTTGCGTTACAAGGAGAGGAAAACCGCAAAAATCTCTCTCAGGTAAATCGATAGCAAAGGGATTCCAACCGATGATCCTTCTACCACTGAGGATGTTTTACTTCAACAATATGGTCGTTGTGAGCCGAGAGCAGACTTTGCAGCAACCAGCCACCGCTGGGATTTGAACCTGGGTCACCACATTGGGAGGCGAACACTCTATCCTGTGAGTCACCGCGGTCTTGACGATGTGCCTAGATCTATCCGATCATTATAATAAAACAATAATTACTGTTACTTTACATATTACTGTTACTTTACATATTACTGTTACTTTACATATTACTGTTACTTTACATATTACTGTTACTTTACATATTACTGAGTTAAAGAGTTTGAGACAATATAGTAACAGGCCATGTTTTTAATTTGTTTAGGAAGGCATTTTTAAGAGATTTTGTGAACGCCACAATTTCCATGCATGTAATAATATGTATCTGTGCATTGTGCTGTTACTTAGTGGATATACCAGACACTTATAATGTACTTATCTAAAAATAATACCAAGGCACAACTCAATATTTTTTTTCAAACGTCGCCTTTGAAAGAAAAAAAATTTTAGTCTCATTAAAGTCACTTTAGATGCTATTGTAAATGTATAAAATACCTGCATTCAATAGAATGCTTAATCTTTATATTGAACACATGGCGTTTTAAGGCTAAGTAGGAAATATGATATTCATAATATGTATACTTCGCCTAGTCATTGTATAGTATGTCTAGGCATTCTATTGAATGCTAATTACTCTTTAGGTAAAGTATGAATAATGAGAATTATTATATTATACTTTGTCTATTATATTATACCTTGAGAATTATTATATTATACTTTGTCACTGTAGATGCTATTATAAATGTATAAAATATCTGCATTCAATAGAATACTTAATCATTATATTGAACACATAGCGTTTTAAGGCTAAGTAGGAAATATGATATTCATAATATGTATACTTCGCCTAGTCATTGTATAGTATGTCTAGGCATTCTATTGAATGCTAATTACTCTTTAGGTAAAGTATGAATAATGAGAATTATTATATTATACTTTGTCTATTATATTATACTTTGAGAATTATTATATTATACTTTGTCACTGTAGATGCTATTATAAATGTATAAAATATCTGCATTCAATAGAATGCTTAATCATTATATTGAGCACATAGCGTTTTAAGGCTAAGTAGGAAATATGATATTTATAATATGTATACTTCGCCTAGTCATTGTATAGTATGTCTAGGCATTCTACTGAATGCTAATTACTCTTTAGACAAAGCATGAATAATGAGAATTATTATATTATACTTTGCCTAGTCATTGTATAGAATATCTGCAAATTTTTTAAAAGTTAGTCTGAAGAATATATAGTTTATACTTTTGTCGGTCTATTTTGCGCATTCCCTACAATGACTAAGCATTCTATAAATTCTGATTTTCATCTAATCAAAGTATCTTATAAAGTAGGCAATAATGGAACGAAACAAATCTGGTTTTTTTATTGCCGAATGTTTAAAATTTTTAATTATTGGTTGAAGTTCATGTTCATGAATTGTTTTTGCCTAAGTATTCAAAACATAAGTTTTATTAAAGGGTATTTGATTTTCACATTTTGTAAAAGCAGTTTATGAAATTGAGAAAAAAATGTAAAATACGTTATAGAATTTTTATTTGACATTCTGTTATAACAAATAAATAAATAAATTTAAAACTTTTTGTTCAGATGAAGGCTAACCTATAAATTTCTTGAAATGCCTAAACTTTACAAATTTCTCACCAATTTCAAAGTAATAACCTAAACCAATAAATATTTATAGAGTTTTTCCGTGTTATAAATTTAAAAGTCTATATATCTCACAATCCATATATTTCGAAATAAATTTAAAAATTCCGAAGTGTTTGAATGGAATAAAGGACAATACAAGAGCGAGAAGAAAATATCTTAAAATCTTTATGATTTGCCTCATAAAATTTGAAAACAATAAAACTTTCCTTTTGTGATATATTGCGCTCCAATCCGTCATTCAATTGCTATTGTAAATGCAAAATAAAATAATAGTAAAACTTCGTGCATTCATAGATTATATTTTACAAACAATATGCACATTTTCAAAAGTACTTTTCACAGCAATCAAATTTAAAATAAGTCATAATAATCAAGAAATCTTGAATTTAGTGACACTTTTTAAAATATGAGGACATTTTTTCATTTTTATGAAGTTTTTCTACGGCAAATTTTAATGATATTTTTTTGCTATTTTAAGAGTATTTTGGGGACTTTTTTAGGTTGTCACTATCCAGACTCTAGTGATCAAATTTTAGATAACAAAATGAAGAAAAAGTAAAAGAAATTAATAAATAAATAAAATTTAAAAATTTTGAAAAATGGCAGAAAAAAATCCACATTGTAATAAAAACTATTTAAATATAATGTTTCTTTACAATAATTTTTTTTTGTAAATGTGTACATTACACACATCAATACGCAACAAAATTTGGTTTTAACTTATCGTAACTTTAATCTATTGTTGCCCACAGCCTCTTTTTCTTCTTCTTCTCATTGGCAAAACAGCCCAGGATGGGCCTTGGCCTTCTCAACAAGCCTATGCTAAGACATTCTTCCCTTAGCCAAAATTCTCCAGTTTATTATCTTCAAAACTTGTAGGTCCTTTTCAAGGCAGACTAAAAATCTTAAATTTGGCTGTCCTCTTTTTCTTATACCTGTTGGCCTGGCACTGAAAACTTTTTTGACTGTCCTGCTATCCTCCATTCTTATAATGTGTCCTGTCCATTTAATCCTTTGAATTTTGATAAATTTAATGACATCAGATTCTTGCTTTGTAAAGTTCCGTGTTTGATCTTCTAAACCAGGTACCGTTTTTACTTATTCCACCAAAAATGCCTCGCAGTATTTTTCTCTTAAATCTAGCTATCATATTTTCATCTCCACGGGTCATTGTCCAGGCCTCACATGTGTATGTAAGCACTGATCGTATAAGACATTCATAGAGTAACACTTTTGTTTATCTTTTTATTAGGCTTGACTTAAGATATTTTCTTAGACCATAAAAACAACAGTCTCTTTTTAGGGTCGGTTTAAAAAATTCATCTTAGGATCAAAAATATAATTATTCTATATAAACTTGACAGAAATATCTTTCTCATTAAAAAATAAATAAATCCAGGAAGTTCTAAAAGAAGCGAGAAATTATTCAATTTATTTTCACAGCATGAAAGAAAAGTCAAAAACGAGGATTTGGTAGAGCGGAACGATAATTCAACTAATACTTTTAACACCATATTTTTGACAAAAACAGAGAATTCTTCCTGATTTTAAATTACATGTACTCCATTTACTTGACTTAAAGAGTTACTACTGGTTTTCAAAAATCCTTAAAAATCATTGCAATAATTGCATTTACTAAAAGTGTTGAGCAATGATTGTTAGGAAATAAGAGCAGTTAATCTGAATCTTGTACAAAATTGCAAATATAAATATTTTATAGCAATTAGTTACTAACTGTAAACTCTAATTCCTTCAGCTAGTTCTAATTCTTCCGTCTTCTTTGAAGATTTTGCAATGTTAAACACAATTGAAAACACATTGTTATAACTTTGTTGATTTGAAAAAAGAAATGAATAAATATGCAAAAGAATTCTTAAATCCTTGTTTTTGGAAGATAAATAGAACTGATATTTTTCTCACAAAATAAGTTTGGGCAGTGAAAATGACAATTAGAATTACAGTGACTGTATGCACTTAAACAAATATGTTCCGCAAACTGAAGAAAATATGGAAATAAGAATTGCAGCGACTGTATACATTTAAACAAAAATGTTATGCAAACTAAAGGAAATATGGCAATTAGAATTGCAGTGACTGTATACATTTAAAGAAATATGTTATGCAAACTAAAGCAAAGTATGGCAATTAGAATTACAGTGACTGCATACAATTAAACAAATATGTCATGCAAACTAAAGAAATTATGGAAGTAAGAATTACAGCGACTGTATACATTTAAACAAATATGTTATGCAAACTAAAGGAAATATGCAAGTATACTTAGAAGAGAAATCTCGCGATAAAATTCCGAAAAACATCAACTGTTAAAAATATTTTTTTAAAAAAATCGATGGAACAATCTGCGGAAACCGATTTTGTTATTTCTTAAAGTATACCAGAAGAATAGAGCTTAGATAATGAAATGAGAAAATAAGGCTTGGAATAAATCGTTTTTTAAGGAATATCTTTCGTCAATGGTAGGTAATAATTTGCATAAAATACAATTATATCTCATTTCATTGCCTTGTAAATAAAGGAAAGCTGTGTTTATCTGCTTTTAGTCAATCCACTAATGCATAATTTGTAATGGAACAGTTGGAATAAACTGATATCATTGTTTTCTTATTCAAATTATATTTGCTTATATTTGTTTATTATATTTGTTTAATTTATTCATATCGAATAATTATTTTAAGAAAATGGAAAAGAACATATTGGATAATAATTATGGGAATCTGGGAAAGGCGTAAACGATAGTTATTATGGGAAACAGAGAAAAGTACAATAGACAATTATTATTGAAAACAGAGTAATGCATATTGAACAATAATTTTAGGAAACAGAGAAAAGCATACTGGACAATAATAATGGGAAACAAATAAAAACATATTGGAGAAGTATTGTGAGAAACAGAGAGAGGCATATCGGACAATTATTGTGGGAAATCGAGAAAAGCATATCGGGGAATTATTGGGAGAAACAGAAAAAAGAATATTGGACAATAATTATGGGATGCAAATAAAACGCAATAACAACTGTTATGGGAAGCAGAAAGTATTTACAAATATATATAACGTATGCATATAACAATTAGAATAGAAAATATATATTTTATTAATATGTAATTTATTAAGGAAAATCAAAGAACCCATTAGACAATTTTTAGCAAGAAATTGAGAGTAATGTTTATGGTTGTAATTCGCAATCAGTTTTTTTTAATAAGTATATTGTGGCTAATAGTTTTAAAATAAATGCTTTTGTTTCCCTTAAACTTTTTATTTTAATTAAGAAGTTAAAATCTGTAAGAAAAGGTGTTCTCATTCTGTAAGAAGTACCAGAAAAATACAATGTTGAAAATACTTTTTCCAATCAAGCATTTTCGAATAATGATATACAATAAAACGGAAATAACTCGATCGCGTCCAATTCGAAATTCTGGTTGGCTCAAATTTTTTCTTCGATCTCTAAGCTGTAAAAAGATATGTGTATTTCGGGTATATAACTACATTACACCAAAGTGGTGCTCCATTATACCAAGAAAGCTCTTTTTTTTTTCTTTTTTTTTTTTTTTGGTTACTCCTTCCTGACTGTTAGGTCTAGTTTAGTTTATCTAAAGTCAGCGCTGTCTACGCCTACTTTGAAAATGGCGCAAGACATCAAAATAGAAAAAAGCCACAATTTTGTGAAAAAGAAAAGCGTTTGAGATTTAATTTTTTAATATTTAAAAAATTACTCCAATGATGCATTACCTGGGCTCATAAAAAATTGAAAAAACTGAGAATAAGGCAGCGATTTTGATAATTTTCATCTAAGTGGGAAAATTACGCCAAATTGGCGGTTTTTAAAGAAGCTTAACAACTTTTAAAATATTTTAGCTATTTGTCTGTTCTAAAGAGCAGATAATTTTTCACGGTAAGATTATATATAGTTTAAAATCATCGCATTGCTTCAAGTGCAAGGCACTTAAACTATGGCTTTTTATTTCTTTGGCAGTAGAGCTTCGAAAAGCAACGTTAAATTAGAATGCATATAGACTAGTTCTTAACATAAAATTAAATAGTAAATCAAACATACGCATAGCGCGTAATGCAGAATATTAAGACAAATTCGAGCAAAGCTTAACAGAACGGAAGTAGATAGAAATTACACGTAATAAAATCAATTTATACATTTTTTATAGAGGCTTAGAAATTGAAATGTAATTATCCTTATTACACAACAAAAAACTATACATATCTATACAGTGACCTTTTGTTTTGGCTCATGTGTAGCGATGTCGAAAACTTCCACTAACTCAAACTAGCTTATATTTAAATGTAAACAATCTACAGACGATATTCAAAGCTCGCCAACACCGGTGTCTTTTTTTTTTCTTTTTTCTTTTTTTTTTCTTTGTTTTTTTTTTTTTGGAAGTAAAAATAATTCTGGTTGATGGGAAAGAGTTTGGTGTAATCTTATTCCATTATAAGTGTTTAAACTTAAATTACACACTTTAAATTATATATGATATCACTCGATTTAGGATGAATCGATGAAATGTTTATTCACAGAATTTATTGGGTTAGTCAACATCATATTTGAAGAAATACTGCATTACAATTTTTAAAGAGTAGAATTCTGTATAAAAATGGTTAAAAATCATTGATGATTCAAATTTTGTTTACAATGATTGAATTTTTACTATTCCTCTTAAAATTAAGAAATTGTTTCGAAGTTCTTCTAATATCCCCTCTTTAATGCATTCATTATCATCCAAAGCATGTCTAAATGCCTGATACCTTTGAAACTTGAACGCACGAATTCTGCAAAAGAATCTATTTCACTGCTCGTTGAAAGGGAAATACACGGTAAAAAAATGCTGTTATATGGAAAATTTCTGGGAGCAAAATTGCCAGAGATCCTACGGAAAAAAGCACATTGACAGTGATTTCCTGAAACAAAACACTATGGAAGATATCTGTACGCATCAGATATTTCTCATCAATCAGAGTACGGCAGAAAAATTTGACATGAAGTTTGCTGTACTCTCTGGTTTACACCATGATCCCCAAAAATGTCAATGTCATTTTATATAAATCATGTATAATAGTACAAATGAAATATGTGGAAAACCTCTTATCATTTTGAGCTTTCCTTAAAAAGTACGTAAACTACTTAGAAACTTGCTTGAAACTTTTTAAATTTTCAAGACATTCAAATCGGACTTTTTATACTAGTTGTCAAGTACGATTCACTACAAAATTAAGTAAAAATTTCCTTGCATGCGCAGTTTAAAAGAATTAATTTAATATTTCATATCTTACGCAGTTTTAAATTAAATTTTTTCAAATTTTAAAGCAATAATTTTGAAATTAATTTTAAATTGTTCCAAAAATTTTGTTTAATTTCATTGAATATTTTTAAGGTTATAGTAAAAAAACGCAAGACAAAAAAATTAGTTTTTTTTATAAAAAATGCCCATATCTTCATAAATATTAAAGCTAGGCTTATGAAACTTTGTTTAATTATTGCATATAATGACCAAAATAACCGTCAGAAGTTACAGATATATTGCTACATTTTTTGTCATAGGGTGCTCAAAAGCATTATTTTCCGTTTGTAATTTATTATTGGTCCCTCAAACCTCAAAAAACTTTTAACTTCTCTGATATGTATGAGAAATTGCATGACCTAAAATCTTCTGAAGTTATAAAATGATTCTCTTTTTATTCATAGAGAAATAGGAAGGAATGTAATATTATAGTGTTAACATTATTTTGCCTACCCCTTGTAACATAAAACTGGGTAAATGAAGAAAAAAAAGGCAATTTTTTCTACTGAAATAATTGTTTATGGCAATAAATTAACAAAATGAACTTTCTTCTATGATTGGAACAAATTTGGTAAGCTGGTTGCGACAATCCCCTCCCTTAAAATGTTGTAGCTCAAAAATAATAAATTCTTCGAAAAAAACTTTTCTTCGAAAAAAACTATTCTTTGAAAAATTCAATTTTTCCAAATTATTCTACTTTGAAAAATTCTATATTTATTCAGATAAAGTACGTTTCTCTATTTAATTTCGTAACTTAAAACGTTGTATTCACTAATATGTTAGCACAACTCAAGTTAGTCCGTCAAACTCTAAAAATTGTATCTTACCACGTAAAAATCCAATCATTAGATAAAAAGTTATTTAGGTGATCTCTTTTTTTTTAATTTTGCGCAATACAACTACAATTACCATCCTAAAAAATGGAAAAGGAAGTTATCTAAATCCATTGCGATATCCGTTTTTATAGATGTCCAACTATATCTAAGTCCCATAGTGAAGTAATCGTAAAGACACGGTTCCCAGTATTACACAAAAGTCAATTATCACTGGCTTCAGTCAGTGTGGGGGTGGATGGCCACTTTGATCAGGCTACGAAGGGGCAGAGGGTGGGCGGCATTGGTCCTCGTTAAACTGTTTTACCGTACTCGAATTCGCTCGCAGATCGTTTATCAACAAAAGCGGAGGAGTCAACCCTTTCCCAAGGGATCGAAATTGTGATGACATGTCATCATATTATCCTCTGGGATGTTTCCTAGTCCGTCGCCAATAGCTCATTGTGCAGCTTTAGTGCAACATAAATAAACAACTACAAGTACTACCAACTGTCCTGACTTTTCGTCAAATGGATCGAGCTTGAATTGGTTAATTAGCGCTCAATTGTAATGCACATTAAGTAAAATTTTATTATTATTTTAACTTATTATTTTAACTTATTTTAACTTATTATTGCGTTAACTCATATAACCTTATTAAAAAAACTTTAAAGTTATTCTGGAGTAGAAATTATTTTACAAACCCGGTAGTGTTGAATCTCCAACTGTTTGTTCTTTTGCAATCAGTGAAGGATGACAGAATATAATAGGCAAGTGTCCAAACAAATTCTTTAGATATCTGAATAATCCTCTTACCACGTTTCAAGCATTAAATACAGACATAAAGAAGAATTTTGTCGGTTTTAGATTGTCGCGAAGTGCGCTTAGATCTGTAGCAGATTACTTTATTCTGAATTGGTGCGACTTTGCACGATTTTCAAATAATTGTTATTTTTAAAAATCAGCTGTCTCATGGATCAAATTTTTCAGATTATTTTTTTCACACAAAATGTGCTTTGTACGATATGCAGCAATTGACTTTGTCTCGATATTCATATTATTACTATTTTTAAATACCTATGCTTCTATAGATAAAATTATTTATTCTTTTTTTTCACAAAAAAATTTGCTTTGCGAGCTATATAATTATGTTTTTTACGATATATTTCAAGTTACTTTATAAGTCAACTTGAGTTTGTCTCGTTATTCATATTATTATTATTTTTAAATACCTACCCTCCTATAGATCAAATTGCTCAGATTCTTTTTTCTTCACACAAAATATGCTTTGTGTAAAGTAAAATATGCTATATAAGTTTGTTTTGCACAATATATTGCAAGTTATTTTATTTCAAATAAAATTGACTTTGTCTCGATATCCATACTATTATTATTTTTAAATATCTTCGCTCCTATAGATCAAATTTTTCAGAATTTTTTTTCACAAAAAATTTGCTTTGTGTGCCATATTAGTGTGTTTTGTACGACATATTGCAAGTTACTTTATTTTAAGTCGAATTGACTTTGTCTCGATATACATACTATTATTATTTTTGAATATTTTCGCTCCTATAGATCAAATTTTTTAGATTTTTTTTTCACAAAAATTTTTTTTTCTGTGGCATATAAGTGTGTTTTGTACGACACATTGCAAGTTACTTTATTTTAAATCAAATTGACTTTGTCTCGATATACATACTATTATTATTT
The DNA here is from genome assembly GCF_982258835.1 of Parasteatoda tepidariorum. Classification (NCBI taxonomy): domain Eukaryota; kingdom Metazoa; phylum Arthropoda; class Arachnida; order Araneae; family Theridiidae; genus Parasteatoda; species Parasteatoda tepidariorum. The sequence goes on from NC_141766.1 coordinate 46,814,720, forward strand.
TTAAATATTTTCGCTCCTATAGATCAAATTTTTTAGATTTTTTTTCACAAAATTTTTTTTTTCTGTGGCATATAAGTGTGTTTTGTACGACACATTGCAAGTTACTTTATTTTAAATCGAATTGACTTTGTCTCGATATACATACTATTATTATTTTTGAATATTTTCGCTCCTATAGATCAAATTTTTTAGATTTTTTTTTCACAAAAAATTTGCTTTGTGTGGCATATAAGTGTGTTTTGCACGACATATTGCAACTTACTTTATTTTTTATCAAATAGACTTTGTCTCGATATTAATACTATTATTATTTATAAATACCTTCACTCCTATAGATCAATTTTTATAGATTATTTTTTTTCACAAGCAATTTGTTTTGTGTGCCATATAAGTGTGTTCTGTACGACATATTGCAAGTTACTTTATTTTAAATCGAATTGACTTTGTCTATGAATGTCCTATGAATTATTATTTTGAACTATATTTTTCCTATTTAAACAAATAATCAACAAAATATTTTCTGTCCTTTTCAAAATTGCTTAAATTTTCTAGACACATTTAAGTGAGAACAATTTCCCTCAACATAAAATGTCAAAAAAAGCTGTGTGATAGTATGAAAAACTTTAAAATTGAATATTTTTAAGTTTTCTTCTTGCCACGTACTTTTATCACAACTCGCCTCTTTTGAAAAGTGTCTTTATTTTAATTTATTATTTGTTATTCTTAGGGAATTATGAATGTACTTCTTAAGGAAAAATTTTAAGAAATGCTCCCTATTTCTTTCAATATAACTAGTAGTGCTGTTAGTAGGGTGTTTGTTTCAGTATTATTCTAAAAGGCATTGTACTGTACACTGTAAAAAAATTCCGATTAAAATTACGGTAAAGTACCGGCACTCAATTTGCTGGTACTTTTTACCATTAATTCCGTCATTACCAGAACATATTAAGGAGCAAAAAATCTTTTATACTGCAATTTTTACACTAATAATTACCGTGAAATCATTGTATCACTCAAATTAAATAAATATATCTGTAAAAACTACGGTATATTATATATTGGTAAAAATATGAATTTTGCGAATAACGTACCTGCTTCTTACCGTAATTTGATCCAGAATTTTTTTTTGTGTGTTGAATATTACAATAAATCAAAATCTATTTAATAATTAAAAAGGATAAGTAAATTGGATTATAAGCAGATTTCCCTCAGGATTAATAAATTCTTTAAAAATCGCATAACTTCGTAAAAATGCATATTTTTATCATCATCATCAGCATTGGCACGACAGCCCTTTGTGAGCCTGGGCCTTCCTCAGAAGCTTTTCCCATTCTGCCCTTCTTCCAGCAATTGTTTTCCAGTTCTTTACTTTTAGGATGGCAAAACACAGTCATCCACACAGTCCTTCCATCTCTTTTTGGGCCTTCCTCTTGGCCTTTTAGCATATTTTTATGCATAGTTTTTTAATTGTATATTATTTAGTAACTTTATCACTTAGGAAATATGATAGAAATATAGAGGATTTACAAAATAAAACAAGCTGAAAAGTAAATAGTAAGGAGAAAAGAATAACAATTAGTATTTAATATCAGCAATAAGGAATTAATAACGATAATTATTAGTTAATAATAGTAATTATTTGGTAATTAATTAGTATAATGAGTTTTAAATATATATTTATTAATAAATCAAAATATATATATTATTATTTGACCTTCAAAACCAAAATTGCCCTTGAATTAGTGGAACAATAACGACACGAGGCTGAAGGTGTTGAATAATCAAACCAAATGGAGGCAATATGCTTTCTCTCATCTACACTCTATTTTTAATTAAAAAAGACAGTCATTAGTAATAATAATTAATAATAAGCAATAATGGTTAATTATAAATAGTTTTTGAATTTTAATTTATTTCTTAAATATTTATTTCACAATTATTACTTCCATCGCTTTAATCGTAGACTCCTTTACCCATACGAATCAGAACAGAATTTCTTGAATTATGTTGAAAAAAGTAAACTACAATTTAATCTTTCAACTTATTGAAAATGGTTTTTGAATTTTAATTTATTTCTTAAATATTTATTTTACAATTATTACTTCTATCGCTTTAATCGTAGACTCCTTTACCCATACAAATCAGAACAGAATTTCTTGAATTATGTTGAAAAAAGTCAACTACAATTTAATCTATCAACTTATTGAAAATGGTTTTTGAATTTTAATTTATTTCTTAAATATTTATTTTACAATTATTACTTCTATCGCTTTAATCGTAGACTCCTTTACCCATACGAATCAGAACAGAATTTCTTGAATTATGGTGAAAAAAGTAAACTACAATTTAATCTTTCAACTTATTGAAAATGGTTTTTGAATTTTAATTTATTTCTTAAATATTTATTTTACAATTATTACTTCTATCGCTTTAATCGTAGACTCCTTTACCCATACGAATCAGAACAGAATTTCTTGAATTATGTTGAAAAAAGTCAACTACAATTTAATCTATCAACTTATTGAAAATGGTTTTTGAATTTTAATTTATTTCTTAAATATTTATTTTACAATTATTACTTCTAACGCTTTAATCGTAGACTCCTTTACCCATACGAATCAGAACAGAATTTCTTGAATTATGTTGAAAAAAGTAAACTACAATTTAATTTCTCAACTTATTGAAAATAGTTTTTGAATTTTAATTTATTTCTTAAATATTTATTTCACAATTATTACTTCTATCGCTTTAATCGTAGACTCCTTTACCCATACGAATCAGAACAGAATTTCTTGAATTGTGTTGAAAAAAATAAACTACAATTTAATCTTTCAACTTATTGAAAATGGTTTCTAAATTTAACTTTATTACTTATAAATTTATTTCGCAATTAGAGCTTTAATCCAAAACTAGTTCACTCACTTGAACCTAAGCTGAATTTCTGCATAAGTAATTAAAAAAGTTAACTATAATTCAATCTTTCAAATTATTTAAAATTGTTTCTAAATTACGCTTTATTTCGCATGAATTTATTTCATATCTATTGCTTTAAGCATCGACTCATTTACCCACATGAATCTGAACTGAATTTCTTTATTAATGTGTAAAAAAGTAAACTGTACTCAGTTTATTTATAACCGTCGTTGAACAGTTAACCCAATTTCGGGTTTACGACTACTAATGCTGAACTCCGTAGCCTTGCAATTTTGAACCCGATCCAGAAGACAAGGAAACTCCTGAATCAAGCATTGGGAGAAATTTGCTTTTGTGGAGGACTTTTTTGATGGAACTAATCCGCTTTTGCGTTACATGAAGAGGAAGACCACGAAAACCTCTCAGAGTTATCCTGACTGCAAGGGGACTCTAACCCATGATCTGACTACCACTGAGGATATTTTACGTTAGCACTGTAGTCGGTGCAAGGCCGATACGGAATCCATATCGACCAGCCCTCAATGGGATTCGAACCCGGTTCAACTCAATAGAAGGCGAAAGCTCCATCCTCTAAGCCATCACTGCTCCATTTAACTTATTGAAAATAAAATCTAAATTTAACTTTATTTCTAACAAATTTATTTCACAATTATTACTTCTATCACTTTAATTATATACTCATTTACGCTTACGAACCTGAACAAAATTTCTTCATTTATGTTTAAAAAACTGAACTACAATTTAATCTTTCAACTTGTTTTTAAAATGGTTTCTAAATTTAACTTTATTTCTTATAAATTTATTTCGCAATTAACACTTTAAATCCTAGACTCGGTAAACCACTCGAACCTGAACTGAATATCTGCATTAATGATAAAATAGTAAACTATACTTCAATCTTTCAAATTATTTAAAATGGTTTTTAAATTAAGCTTTATTTCACATAAATTTATTTCACATCTATCACTTTAAGCATAGTTTCATTTACCCAGACGAATCTAAGCCGATTTTTTTCATTAATGCGTAATAAAGATAACTGTTCTTCAATCATTCAAGTTATTTAAAAATGGTTTCTAAATTTAACTTTATTTCTTATAAATTTATTTCGTAATTAGCGCTTTAATCCTAGACTCGTCTACCCACTCGAACCTGAACTGAATATCTGCATTAATGATTAAAAAAGTAAACTACACTTCAATCATTCAACTTATTTAAAATAGATTCTAAATTTAACTTGTGTTTCTTATAAATTTATTTCACTATTATCGCTTTAAGTCACGCACTCAACACGAATCTGAACTATATTTCTTCATTAAACAAATTAGATTTTCCACTTTTTCCTTTCGACATATGTCCACAGTGAAAAGTTGGAAAACATCGGTATTTGTTACAAGAAAACAAGGAAATTATTCATTGAAATAAAGAGTAACTTGTCAAATATTCTTTTCAGCGTACTCAAATGCTACGCAAACAAAAGAATTTTGTCCTACATATTATGTTTAAGATTCTTTTTCCTATAAAGAAACTGCCTTGCTAAACCGGTCTTTTTTCCAAGTCAAATATTAAACAAGGAAGACAAAGTTTTTGATTTTTCCAATCAACTTAAGTTCAAAAAAGATTTTCCTAGTTTATTTTCAGTATAACCAAATACAATAATGGGTCACGCGAAGAAAATTTTGGATCAATCTTTTTTTTAAAAAGCAAAAGTTATCATTTGACCTTCAAATACAAAATTGACCTTGAATTAGTTGATTACGTTTAACAGTGACACAAGGTTGATGGTGTTTAATAATAAAAAGAATTAGAGGAAATGTGCTTGTTTTCATTAACACTATCACAAATTGTTTCCTTGATAATGAGAGAACACTATTGCAATTTTAAATTTTAAAAAAAACTGACTTGCTAATTGAATTTATGACTTGTTTTATGAATAAAAACATATATATTTATTTTTATATTATTCGTTTCATTTTAGGACTAAACTTAGAGTCCCGTAGTGGACTGATCTTAAAAACGCGGTTCCCAGTTGAACACCGAAGTCAAGCGGGTGGGGGACCACTTTGATCAGTCTGCGTAAAGACAGAGAGTGTGCGGTATCGGTCCTCGTTAAATTGTTCTAGCGTAAAGTGCTCGACTTCACGTGCAAGTCGTCGGGCTACCAAGGCAGGGGAGCCATCCCCACTGCAGAGGATCAAAATTGCGATGGCATGTCTTCGGATTATCCTCAGGGGTGTTTCCCAGACAGTCGCCAATAGCTAATTGCGCTGCTCTAATGCGACATAAATTAAGTACCTATCAACTAAACTTAGAATAGTTAAGGAAATAAATTATTTAACAACGACACAAGGGTAAAGGTGTTAGATAATAAAGGAAATTAGAGAGAATGTACTTAATTTCATCACCACTATATGAATTGTTTTTCATTACGAAAGAGCACCATTGCGATTTTTAAAACAAAACAAAAAAATTTTTAAAATTGAATTTTTGAAATAGTGGAGAGTTCGAACATAGAGTAGGTAGAACATAGTAACTCGATTTTGGTGAAAATGATTCTGATTTCTAGCAAAAAAAATCTGAATTTTATTCTTCTAGTAAAGAAAAAGAGCTTACTCTATTGGCGATCCGTTGTTGATTAATTCACGACGTCTGCGTGGATAAGTTTTTTTTTACCTCCACCACTAATGTCCACCCTCTAATATACTCTTGTTTTTAAGCTATCATTATTTATTGGTTATAAAAATTATTTTTTATCCAGCTTATTGTGCATTTATTAACGATTCAAAATTTAACCATACCCTAACAAACAATGGGAATTTAACCCAATAGAAGCACTGTACTGCTTCGTTTCGTTACCCTCTGCTTGCGAGATCAAACCGGGAATAGTAGTTCCCGGTTTGCTACTATGTTCTGTGCGCTAATATACAATCCAGCTGCCTTTAACTACTCGCTCTCTTTTTTGGAGATTTTCCTTTTGGTGGTAGTTGATTACAATTATAGTACAGGTTCATATTTCTATCAAAAGTTGCTACCTAAACTAAAAAAAGACAAAAATCTAGGTTTTTTTTTATTTATTTATTAAGAAAATGTCCAAGAAAAGAGCGAGTTGTTAAAAGCATCTGTATTGGAAAATCGCATCCTTAGCCCTTCCCTTTATTTTTATCCTTGCTGTGCTCATGAAAGACGCAGTGCAGCAGAGGAAGAAGGTAACATCCAAGGTTAAACAAAGATTTAATGGGAGCCAGGACAAAATTTATTGCGGACTTTTTTCAAAAGCACAAAAATATTAATTTTCATATTTTGTAGTATTTATGATAATCCTCTTTACGAAATTGTAGTTTTTATATAAATATAAGGAACAAAAAATATTATTTTTCCAATTCCCGCCTGGGGAATGATCTATGCCATACAGGCATCTGAAGGGCAGATTTGTTGGTAACTTTTCCAGGGGCCTCGTATTAGGTGGGCCAACGTTGCTCCCACAGTAAGGACAGATAGTACGGAGAATGAAAGAACATCCTTGCCCGGGATTCTAACCCAGAACCTTTTTGATGCAAGGCCAGTTCCTTGACCACTACACTGGCTGGTCGACACAAAAAATAATTAAGAAGCACTGTACTTTTTGTTAGAAATTTTGGTCGGTCTCTCAGTAGTTCCGGGCCTGGGTCAACTGTAGTATGGTTTAAGTATGGTCCTAAGTATGGTTCTTTGCTGTGTTGTTGAGAGTATATATACGATAGCAGAAGGTAAAACGAAGAAAAAGCAAAAACGCTATCAAAATGTTGCTAATCACTACTGAGAAAGTAAGGAAAGATACACCAAAACCTGTTTAATTACTGTTAAAACTCGGAGATGCTTTTAATAATGGTCTTTCAACTCTTCTTTGTTTTCCTTGTCAATCTAATCAAGGGAAGTGTGATGTGCCTTCTTTAACAGTGAGTCTTTAGTTCTCGATGCTATTTTTATTTATTTTTTTCTGAGTTAAATGTTAGTGTTTTTCTGTGTGTATATTTTTATGAATTCATTACTGATAAGGATTTTAAGAATATTTAAATTGAATGCAGTCCTTACAGTCAGTTTATCAAATATATAGGGTGTTCCGCAGTGACCGCCTTTAATATACACTTCTAGGATTCTAATCGAAAATGAAAGCAAAAAAGTCTGGTATTGACATTATGGTAATATTTTACTGAGGAAAAGGCAAAAATAATATCGAAATCTGACCGGCTACAGCAGAGATCAACCAATGTTTTAAAAATCAAGGCAGGTTTAATTGGAGATTGAAACATGAAGGTGTTTCTAATAGGAACGACTTCAGGTTTCAATCTCCAATTAAACCTGTCTCTATTTCTCCCGCAGTCAAACCTATCTTGTTGTTTTTACCACAGCTTCTTGCACCGTGGTTTGTCCGATTTCGAAAGTATTTTTGTTTTCAATTGCCACCCCTAATGTGTTTGCATTTTCTTTTCATTTTTGATACTGATTTTACAAAAGATATTAAGGATCTACAAAAGTTATTAAGATATTTTACAGCACATCCAGTAGTTTCCGTTGCGCATGGAATCGATATTTTTTTCCATCAAAACAGCTGCATATCGAATAAAAAATGATCTTTTAAGTCAGGTTTTAATATCGTTGAACTATAACTTTAAACGTAATTAGAATAATTTTCGTAAAATGAAGAATACTTTAGTTGAAGCGAGTTTTAGATTTCATACGTCATTTTAAGTTTATAAATGCCTATTTTATTAATGAGAATCAATGAAAACAATTGTACTTATTTATCCCTTCTATGAATTTAAATTCAGAATTTTATAAAAATATTCTCTAAATAAAATTAAATATAATATTTTCACTTTAAATATAGTAGAAGAAAATCCGACATCTAGATATAATAGACTTCGGGTAAAAAAGTAATAAGTCACATTATTTCCAAATATGAGGTTTTTACATTGCTTAATATTATTTCGAGCTATGTTTTTTATAGGTTTTTTGAAATTTTCACTAGATAACAGCACAATATGAAACATTTTACAGTGAACTTGAAACTTTTTAACGTAATGCTCATTAAAAGAAAATCTGAACAATTATTATATTTATATATGTTACCCTGATTGCCGAAATTAGGCGAATGTTGACTTTCACCAGTGAATGTCAACCATCACATAGTTGCTTTAGTGAATGTCCGGAATATTTCTTATATCCGATTTGATATTGATTTATTCGTTAATATTAATATATTTAATCGATATTTTAATATCTGGTGAGCATAGATTAGGAGAAACATCAGTGTTCGGAGTACCGGACAAATGTATACCGGGCAGTGGCACTTAACTAGACCTAGTATATAGCTCGGATATTCACCCATTTACCAAAGCGACTTTGTGATTGTCAATATTGCAATGCTCGTAAAAACCTCCAAACTTTTAGCCTGATTAATTTCAGGAATATTAAAGTCTACTTAAATTTGTTTAAACTTGTAATTATTCTTGCATCATGCCGTAGCTGTGAATGGAGAAACATAGTGAATTTGAATAATTGAACCATGAATGATAAACTTTCTTATTAGCCATTAAATATCTGGACTTATTACAAGGAGTCTAAAAGTGTTCTGCTTATTATAAAATATTAGAAACTATTCCAATTAGCCGGGTGCATTTTAAAGTGACTGGATACTGCAAAAAACCGAATTTTACAATTAGCCAACGACACAGTTACAACTTTTTTCAGGAATATTAAAATCAGCTTAGATTTATTTCAGTTTGTCGCAATTATTCTTGCATTACGCCGCAGGTGTAAATAGAGAAACATAGTGAATTTGAATAATTGAGCCATGAATGATAAACTTTCTTATTAGCCATTAAATATCTGGACTTATTACAAGGAGTCAAAAAGTGTTCTGCTTATTATAAAATATTAGAAACTATTCCAATTAGCCGGGTGCATTTTAAAATGACTGGATACTGCAAAGAACCGAATTTTTCAATTAGCCAACGACACAGTTACAACTTTTTTCAGGAATATTAAAATCAGCTTAAATTTATTTCAGTTTGTCGCAATTATTCTTACATTACGCCGCAGGTGTAAATAGAGAAACATAGTGAATTTGAATAATTGAGCCATGAATGATAAACTTTCTTATTATCCATTAAATATCTGGACTTATTACAAGGAGTCAAAAAGTGTTCTGTTTATTATAAAATATTAGAAACTATTCCAATTAGCCGGGTGCATTTTAAAATGACTGGATACTGCAAAGAACCGAATTTTTCAATTAGCCAACGACACAGTTACAACTTTTTTCAGGAATATTAAAATCAGCTTAGATTTATTTCAGTTTGTCGCAATTATTCTTGCATTACGCCGCAGGTGTAAATAGAGAAACATAGTGAATTTGAATAATTGAGCCATGAATGATAAACTTTCTTATTAGCCATTAAATATCTGGACTTATTACAAGGAGTCAAAAAGTGTTCTGCTTATTATAAAATATTAGAAACTATTCCAATTAGCCGGGTGCATTTTAAAATGACTGGATACTGCAAAGAACCGAATTTTTCAATTAGCCAACGGCACAGTTACAACTTTTTCAGATTATTTAAAAGGTTTCAGACCTGTAATTACATGTGTCGGAAAAAAAGGCTAGACCCTTGATGAAAAATTGTAAAATTGTTTTTAGTTAAAATCAGTATTAAAGTAACGCATTTTTCATTAAATAAATGTTCTTTTAATCTTTTATGCCAAAACAAAACATTCATTTCTCAAAATATGAAATATTAACTCAAAAAATATTGTATTGTTTCAAAGACATTTTAATCCATGCAATTATTCATTTTTCATAAAACAAATCATTTGTTGTACAACTTAAAATTCAGGATTTTCGGATGAGTGATTTTCAGATCTAACAGACCGTGATTTTGCACGTGCTTTGTTTTTCCAGACACGTGACTCTCTGTCAAGAAAGCGAGATCATTTGAATTTGTAAACGCTTATGATGAGCTGAGAACAGTATAATAAATAAACACAAAATATGTTTTTAAAGCGAGTTAACATAGTGTAATCTGGATTTGATTTTTAAGCAACTAAGGAACATACTTTTTTATTATTATTTCCTGAACACAGAGATAGATTTTCAAAATTATTCTGTAAATTTATTAATTGTTTAAAGAATTTTTTTACTTCAATAAAACTATTTTAAATAAAAGATTAATGCTTATAGATGTTAGTTTATCACTAGCTCAATGCAGAAAGTATATAAAAGATTTGATTATCACTTAGTGCTTATTTTATCTCTTCGTTTTTTTTTCTCAACAATATCATAATTAAACAATCTTTAAAATTTATATTCATAAAATTACACAAGTATTAATTACTCAAGCATCTTCAAAATTTATAAATTCTTTGAGGAGCGATAAATTAATTGTTTAAAAAAGTTTGCTTACGAAACAATTTAAAGATTTATATTTATGTTCATAAATATAAGTTTAAACTCTCACTTAATGTAGAAAGTAAATAAAAGAATGGGATTGACAGTACTTATTTCCTTTCTTCATCAAATAATATATTTTTTACTCCACAATATCATTTTAGAAACATTCCTTTCAAACTAATGTTTACAAAATAACATGAATATGAAATCTTAAAATTTTGTCAAATGTTTATGAATTCCTGGAAGAACAAATAAATGAAATGTTTGGTAGTGTTTGCTTACTTCAATAAACTTTAATATCTTCAGAAAATATATTTAAACTTATAGCTAGAAGTTGAACTAACAACCATTGTAGAAAGAAATTTAAAACTTACAGTTTTCAGACAGCTCTTACAATTAGAATTAGCTCGCATAATTATTTATTTCAACTAACCATTTCAAATAACCATTAATGCGATTAGCTTATTTTTCATTAAATTATTTAAATTCAAACCCAATCTCTTAAAATTTCTATCATAAATTCTTTAATACGTCATAGATCTTAATTTAGAACTATTTTTTAAGCAAAGCTCATATAAATTTGTTCACAAATGAATGATTATTAATACATTATTAAATAATTTCAAAACAAATTAAATAAACTTCACAATAAATAGATTTTTTTATTGGTATAGTGTAATCTGTCTTTTTTTTCCTTCAAAAAAATCTCTTTAAACGAAACAAATAAAGCTATCTTTACAATCATTTAAAAAAAAAAGAGTTATTAAAATATTTTAACTTGAAAAACTATCAAACTAATCCTACAGGGAAAAATTAGCCGTAAAATATCACCAAACAATTAAAAAATTCATGCACTTTTTAAATTTTTTTTTCAAAATAGACTTAAAATCAAAGAAATTCAACTGATCATATAATTTATTTGGCATTAATAAGAAAAAATTATCATAAAATATAAAACATATTTGTCCGTAGTTATAGCATTATAGACACGCATAATAAAGCTAAGAAAATACAGTTTACTGGCAACTAAAATAATGAAAAAATAAGCAAGTAAACACATGATAGAACAGGAAACATTTAGATTTCATTGTTAAATAAAACAAGAATAAAATAGAAAGATATATATCTACGCATTATACAAATTCAAATCTGTAAATTAGCTTAAAACATTTCATAAACACACATAAATAGAAGATTGGTTATTCAAATAATAGTTACCTTTGTTCATTTACCTGTAATAATTTTAACTGTTACTAAAAAGAAACACTTCTAAAATAATCACTTAGTTGCACTTGTTTTATTTATTTTTCTTTTACTCCTATAAAAAAAAAGTTGCTTTTCTTTGGTATTCAGTTTATTTTTCACTAAACCTTCAATCACAATAAACTGATAATTGAAATTTTTTGCAAACATCCAAACATAATGAAATATTGAAAATTTTTAAAAAGGATTTAACAAACATATGATGCATTCCACTTAACATGCTTTCTCTCACTATATCGCACTTTACATTGAATATTACGCACATTTTGCTTAATATCTTATGAGAAATGTTGACGTTTTAAGATCTATTTCACTGCGGTACACCAGGTCTTCTGTACTGCCAGGTCCTTTTAACAACACCACAATCTATCATGCCATGGACAGTGTCCTGTAAAGTATCTTTAGCTTTATGTCCCTCAACCTTCAAAACTTCTTTCATTCTTTTATTAGAAAAGGTGTAAGTTTGATTAATTCTTTGCAAAATGAGTCTAGTTGAGTTGTCAAAAAAACTGTAAAACCACAAACCAATGTAAGGTACTGGCCAAGTGGGAATGAAATATCCCATTGAAGCAAATTCATTACGGAGAATGTGTGCTATATCTGTCAGCCATAGATGTGCTGAATTTACCAAGTGACGTTGATTTGCTGCTTCTGGTACTATCATGGCTTTCAGATGAGCCTCAGCCACATCTCGAACATCACAAATAGCTAGGTACAAGCGAGGGATCAATGGCATACTACCATCCATAAGGCGTTTGATGAGTTCTAAGCTGGTACAGACGACTCCACTTATAGAAGGACCCATAACCAAGCTAGGGTTTATAGTTGCCAATTCCATCTTTTTCTCAGAAGGCAAAGATCGAATGAACTCCCAAGCTGCTCTTTCTGCCATGGTTTTGCTTTTGCTGTAAGCATCTACAGCTGGCGATGTAATATCTGTCCAATCATCTTCATTATAGACTCGTCCAGCTTCATTTGTTGATTCTCCGTGTACAGCACTAATGCTACTCGTCAGTACTACTCTCTTGATGGTTCCTGAATTTGCACAAGCTCGTAAAACCCTTTTAGTGCCCTCAACAGCCGGAATCAGCAATTCATCTTCACATTTTGGTGGAGCATTTGGAAAAGGTGAAGCTATGTGGATTGCATATTTGCAATCTTTTGCAGCAGCATCCCATCCGGAATCATTTGTTAAATCGGCTTCTACGAGTTCTAATGGGTACCGAGCATCGGGACAGAGCTCTTTTAGGGGCTGAACTTTCTTTTCATTTTTAAGACTGCGAACAGTGCCTCTAACTCGGTAGCCCTCTCGCTGAAGAAGCTGAATCACGTGCAAAGCTATGAAGCCTGAAGCTCCTGTTACTAGAACAAGATCTTCCTTGTCTGCCGTCATGATCGTTATGAAAGGTAACTATGATTTGAATCCTGAAGAAAACTTCATATGTATGTTAGACAAGTCAGCGAATACAGCGCCGTGACCCGTTTTCGACACGCTTCCTCTGTTTCAGATCAGGAAAAGAAAACTGCAGCTGTATTTGGGTAACCCTTTATTTTGTCTTGTTTCAAGGACTCCGAACACAATAAGCCACCGTGCAATCTTCGTTTTCCTCATCTCAATAATAGAGCTATTTTTTTGTAATTATTATTATTTTTTATCTCTCAGAGTGGGAAAAAACTACTAAAATATTCATTTTTCTCAATAGATAAAAATATTTTTAAAGTAGAACACAATAAATAATCTTTAACCCTAGATAATAAAACATAAATTATTGTTACTCTTCAGTCAATCACTCAATTCATGGGAAACAAATTAGATACGTGATTATCTTTTTTTATCTTTTTATTCATATTTAACAAAATTATCGTAAATACCAAAAGTGCTGTAAAATGTTCCAAAGTCAATTAAATATAAGGTTAGTGATAAAATTTGAAGTTTGCAATTTTCGAAGATAATAAAATTTTACCGTAACATCTAGGTTTATCAGAAGAACTTGAAGAATGTTTAGTTAAATAGAATTAAAACTGGAAAATTTAAAAGTTGTATCTAGCGTGATTTACAATGTTCACATTATAGCGTTTTGTTTATTTTTTCTCACAATCTGATAAACAATTTATGTAAACACGATAATACAACAGCAACAAAATCTGATTTGATCTCGAAAATAATCCACACCATAATGAAACAAAGAAAAAAGTTCGTTTTTTTTTTATGAGAAAAGAAATAAATTCCGAATTCAACATATTTCAAATACTTTCCAACTAACAGTCATAACGTTTCTGACAGAATAGAGGGAAAATGAAATAGTTGCTTCCTTAAATTAGGAGAAATAGTGCTTGATAACATATTAAAACATCTATGAATTTTTTATCAAAAACATAAAAAACCAACCAGAGTGCTGACGTAAAATATAATCAAAGGTAGACAGATCGTGGGTTAGAATAATCCTGTCATTGGGCTAACCATGGGAGATTTTCGCTGTTTTCCGCTCCATGTAACGCAAATGTGGGTTCGTTACATCAAAAATTTCCTCCACGAAGGCCAGTTTATCCAAATGTTTGATCCAAAAGTTCACTTGTCATCTGGGTTGGGTTCAAAATAACAAGGCAATGGAATTGACCATTGATAGTCGCAAACTCAGAATTAAGTAGGCGGTTCGATGTCGGTTATTAAATAAAATAAAACTATGACATATAAGTTTGAATTCGTTGAGTTTATAATAATCAAAACAATTGATTTATCCCTTAAACTGTATGTTTTGTGAGAGACTGAAAAAACACTGCAATAATCAATTTAACAAAACTGAATAACATTTCTATCTAAACGACGTAATATTTATTTATTTATTAACTTTTCATAAAAAATGGCTTTTTCTTTGTCATTTTCTATCACTTATTTCAGGAAAATAATTTTTTTTTAAATCACTATTATTTCAAATAAGCATAATTTCTCTAAATTTATAATATTCTAAAGAACTTTCTAAGCCCTTAAACTACACATAGTTTGGGATAGGAAGAAAAGAGTTGCAAAAAAGAAAAAGAATAAGTAAATTAAACGATGAAATAGGGTGTAATAACAAAAATGGTAATGATATAATAATTTAACTAAATTCAATGACGTTTCTAATTAGGAAAAATGTTTTTGTCTACAAAGTTGCATTTTCCTCATATTTTCCATTAACATTCGATTGCCCTTTCCTTATCTTTTCCATTGCAATAAAACTAAATTTTATGAAAACCACAAGTATGACGAGAAAAGCTTAATACCTTTAAATTTATAACAATCTAAATACTTTTCTCAGCCCTTTAAACTACTCATTATTTTAGAACAGAATTGAAAATTTTTTAAAAATATGATAAAAACGTAGTATTATCCAATTTAGCAAAATTCAAAAACATTTCGATTTATTAAGCATAATGTTTCTGAAAATCTTTTTTTTTATGGAAATATGTTTTCCTACAATGATAAAAAAATTTATTTCTCATTCTTAAATAAAATAAAAATCCTAAATAAACCCGATTAATTTAATCGCGGTTTATATATCTTTAAATTTATCATAGTAAAATTATTCTTCTTGTTCTAGTTCTCATAGTTCTAGTTTTAGTTCACATTAGAAGGGTTAAATCAAATAATGAGTTAATCCTCTACTAGTTCCTTTATGTCTAAAAAAGAAGGTATAGTAATTTCTAATGTATATTTCTGTATTAAATTTTTTGCGACTATTAAAACATAAAAATATTTTTAAAAACCATTGAAGGCACCTCTGAGTGTTTATCTGATCTCTCAGACCCCATAATTTTGAAATCAAAACCATAACAAAAATATAATTACGTATTGTAAAGTATAACCTAATTTTAGCAAGGATTATAAAAAAATACTACACTAACCAATTTAACAAAACGCAGAAGCAATTGTTATTAGCAGTCGTATTATTTTCAAAGCGTAATGAAAGTAATTTTTACTTGTGCAATTTTAACGCCATTATTACATAAAAACTTTTTACATCAATTTAGAGTATGTAATTTTGAACGACAAAATACAATATTTCAACGAAATCTGTCAAATAGTTTTTGAGTGATAATTTTTTAAAAAAGCTGACTTTTTAAATTGCCATACCTGAATAACCATAACACCGAGTTTATTCAAATTGCTTATTTTGTTCTTTAAAATTACATTGACATAAAAAATATGTGTACCTTACAATTCGAATTTTTTTACCATTACTAAATAAAATTGTTAAAAAAATTATAAATAATTATAGAAAATTATTTTTTCCTGGAATAAACGAATTTTGTAATTGCGTGCAAAAAGCTTTCGATTCTTTTAAACATTTTTCTAGTTACAGCTAAATACGCAAAAATTAAACTTAAACGTAAACCAAAAAGTACTAAAAGTACTAAAAACTGCTAAAACTATTAAAAAGTACTAAACAAAACTACTACTAAAAAGTACTAAAAACTACTAAACTACTACTAAAAAGTACTAAAATTACTAAAAACTACTAAAAAGTACTAAACAAAACTACTTCTAAAAGGTACTAAACAAAACTACTAAACTGCTACTAAGAAGTACTAAAAACTAAAAAGTAAAGAAACACATTTTCGCTACAACCCGGAATGGGCTAGAGGGGTTATGATGTTTAAGAGAATGCCATAACACGGAGAAACTTTTAATCGCTAATTCTTTTTCACCTCCATTACTGATTTAAAAGAAAGAGTTCAGGGGAACCTAGAGTAAGCAATGAAGTTTCAATTGCTGAAAAAAAAATTTAAAATAACAAAATTCAAACAGATTATTGGAAGAGAAATTCTCCATTGCTCAATCCGAAGTCATCTTCTCATAGTTTAGATTCATTGAAATATATAAATTTTTTTTCAGTATTTGAAACTTCACGGCTTACTCTTGACTTGTCTGAACTCACTTTTTCTATATTTAAATTAGTTATGGAAGTGAAAAGGAATTTGTAACAAAAAGTTTCTCCCGTTATATGGCGCCCTCTTAAAGCTCTATAATTTTGTGACCAACATCATAATGGTGACAATGTAGTCAGACTTGCACATCTACCGCCTTTGCAACCCGGACACAAAATCCTACGACAAATTCAGTTTTGGCGCCCCCTCCCAATATGATGTCAAATCAAATGTTTTCAGAATCATATTGAATATTATGGTTATGAAAAAACTAAATTTTGAGGTATATTTTTAAGATTTAGTGAATATAAAACAAGTGTTGTCGTTGTTGTTTCTAATGCCACCACTTGCAAGAACCAGCAAGCCTGCTTGGTGAAACAATGTGAATTTAAGGCAGTGTGGGCGTTCCTCGTTTTTCAGTTGCGTCATTTATGGCCAAGAATGCGACTTCAGCCACACACACGCACGTCACAGCCTTTTTTTAAAGGGTGGACCCATTCATACATTCATTCATTCATCCACAGATTTTGAACTGAACCAGAGAATGATCAATGTCCAATTCAGTACCCCAAGAGGTCTAACTTGTTATGGGAACTTAGAGACAATAGTGACCCCGACAGATTTAAAGGGCACTAGTCACCATTTACTACACGGGGAGTCTTTGGTCGGTTGGGATCGAACTCACGACCATTTGGACAAGGGCCCAAGGGCGTACCAACCAGGCTATCCCGGCCCTATGAAACAAGTAAAATAAATTAAGCATTAATACGAAAAAGAAATATTCGATTAACAGACTGTATTTTAAAATATACTACAAAATTACAAAATTATTTTATTGGAAAGTATAAAGCTGAACGAAAATCATCTCACACAAAATTCGTTCATGAAATAAGCTTCTGATATAAAAGTAGTCAAACAATTTTTATTTATTTCAAACTTTTTTTATATCCTTTCAGCAGTTTAATAAAATGTTCTATGATATTTAATAATAATATTCCACACATAGAACAAGCTTCCCATATAAAATGAGATTTCTGTTTCAAATTATTTTTATTTATTTCAAACTATTTTGATATCCTTAAAGCAGCCTAATAAAATGTTCCATGATATCTAACAAAAAGATTTCACACATAAAATAAGCTTCCCATATAAAATGAGATTTTTGTTTCAAACAATTCTGACTGATTAATGTTTCAATTTTTATTTATTTCAAACTATTTTTCTATCCTTTCAGCAGTTTAATAAAATGTTCCATGATATCAAACAAACCAGTGAACCTATTTGCATTAATATTCTTCGGACTTATGTAAGCACGAAATGTTCTTGTGCAAACTACACTTGATTAATAATTTTTTGCAAATTTATTTTTCAATAAAATTGTGAATATTTTTCAATAATAATCTGGAGAGAAGCAAGAAATAAAAATTTGTAATTATTACTATTTAAATTCAAAAAATTGCAACGAAAATGTTCAAAGAATGACTATTTTTTCAATACCTCTTTGCTGCTTCAATCTATTACATAAATTACAATTTTAAGCAAAATGCTCCAAAATTGCTATAAAATAAAACTACTTTCAGTGCAACCTGGTGAAAAACTGAGGAATTAATTAACAGAAAGATACGGGGATAAAACCATTTTTTACATAGATAATCGCTTTGTAAACACAGACAAACTGAAAAAATTTGTAAAATACTAATATTATTTTATAATTATCCATTTAAGTGCTAAAATTATACCAAATGTAGTGCAATATATTGCATGCTGTATTTCAGGAGACTCAAAAAAGGGATTTTTTGTATTTTCAAAGACATCTTTAGGGATTTTCCATCAATATCTGGACTATAAAATATCCAACCAAAATATTCTTTAACTTCACAAGAGAATTGCTTTATCTACGTTACTTTTATCAAAATCATTTGGAAAAAGAAAACTCAGTCGTAAAAATGTCGTAAAATGTAGAAACAGTGTATTTTAAGACTTTCTAAAACCTAGATAAGTTTAATGCATGTAACGAAAGTGCAATTTTGAAACTAGGAATCATTAAGTCATTAAGATAAAAGAAGCACTTGAATTTTGTCGAAATTACAACCGTTAAATCACATTTTAATAAAATCAAAGCGCGTGTTATAGCACACTTCTCGTTAATTTTAAGACAGATGCTTTGCTTAAATAACAAAACCAACTACCAATCTTACAGAAAAGATATATCAGCTGTTTATGATCAAACTCGGAATCTTTTCGCGTTTTAAATTCAGTTTCCAAATGAAGTTCAAACCGGTTCAGAATGAATAAAAACTTTGAAAAACGAAAGAACTTAGTGGGTATTTTCGGTAAGTAATTATTTAAATATCTAATATTAATAATATTACAAAATCTATATTTTATTATCTTAATATTTTGCAATATCTATCTTTTTTTATCTTAATATATTGTCATATCTATCTTTTATTATCTTAATATATTGCAATATCTTTCATTTTCTTAATATTTTGCAATATCTATCTTTTATTATCTTAATATATCGCAGTATCTATCTTTTATTATATTAATACACTGTAATATCTATCTTTTATTACCTGAAGTATTTTAAAGTTACTCCTTGAAAATTGCGTAAAATAATTGAAGTTTTTGACTTCAAAACCATATTGATCTGATCATATTCTGACTTTAATATAGGATATTTAAGTAATTCCGTTTAAAAATATATTTTTTGTACGTTTCTTTTCCCTTTTTTTTTACTTTTAAAAAAAATATTTATATGATAAAAACCATTTTCGAAATTTCAATAAATATAATATTGAAAAAGAAAAATTTTTATTGATCATTATTAAAAAATTAAAAATACATTTCAATTTGAAATCAAAAGCACATTTTTTCGAAATGTTTAATTAAACATTATTATTATTATTATTATTATTATTGTATATATTTCGATGCCATTTACTGTAATTCAATTTCCAGCAATATCGGGGAAAAGAAAAGTTCAGTTAAAACTTTTCCTTCGATCATTACTTTTCTTCATTTTTATTATGTGTATGTTAGTTTGCGTACAATGAAATTTTTTTTAAACTTAATTGGTGATAAATTCTATCTAAATTCAATTGGTGATAAATTCTATCTAAATTCAATTGGTGATAAATTCTATCTAAATTCAATTGGTGATAAATTCTATTATCTACATGAAAATATTAAAATTTATATTGCCATAAGGCAAAAAGCTCTACTTTAAGCACTCCAGCTACTCAGTGGTCAAAGTTTAGCAAGACGATAAAATAGTGATCTATACTGCTTTTATCGGTCAGAAGGTTTTGAAGCTTGTTTTTTCATTCAAGACGGAGCTCCAAATTATATTTAAGAACACTAGTTAATCGGAAAGTGGTTGAAGTTATGATTGTTGATAAAATTGCAATACGTTTGCCAATAAGTATCAGAAGACGATCGAAATTTGCGTTTTACTCCAGCACAGAGCTCTAGCTGAAATTTGAGCATTCTAGATTGACAGAAAATATCAAAGTTTGGATCAACTTTGAAATGATATATTCTACTCGTTGCAATCAGATGACAAGTCAAACTTATATTTTCTTTTGGCACTCTAGCTAGAAGAAAAGCTGTCGAAATTACCGTTGACAATAAAATGGCTCTTCATGCTGCTTTTATTGGCCAAAGGACAATAAAACTTCTATTTTCCTTCGGCACAAAAGTTCAATTCAAATTTGAGCACTCGAACTAATCAGAAAATGTTTGAATTTCAATTGCTGATAAAGGGTCAATACATTTGGTTTTTACATGAATCAGAAAAAAAAATCGGGATAGCCTGGTTAGTAGGGCGCTGGGACCATGTCCGAGGGTTCGTGAGTTCGAACCCCGCCGGTCGAAGATTCCTCGTGTAGTAAATGGTGACTGACGCACGTTAAATCTGTCGAGTCGCAAAGTCCTCCGTGTTCCCATAACAAATAAATAACTCTGGGGGTACTGAATTGGAGATTGATCGTTCTCTGATTCAAGTCAAAAATACGATCTGTGGATGAATGAATTGATGTATGAATGGGTCCGCTCTATTAACGGACGTGACGTATGGGTGTGGCAGAACTCGAATTCTTGGCCATAGATGGCGCCACAGGAAAACATGAACAATCTAACCCCTCTGCCTTAACAGGCATACAAGAGAGAGAGAAAAAAAATCAAAACTTGAATTTACAATAAGTACAGAGGGTAAGGTTAAATTATAACACTCTGATTTCTTAAAAAAATATCAAAAAAATTACAATAGATACAAAAGTGAATTATGTAGAAAGTGCTACAATACGTCGTTAAAACTGATATTTAAATGTAACGAAAAATACATAAATTTGAACAATACAAAACCAATGTTAAATGCAATATGTTTCAAACATATAAGGAAAAGTTTTCGATTTCTTTAATGAGATCTGTCATTCGCTAAAATGCCTTGAATCAAAATATTTGGTTCACTTTAATTTATGACAAAGTATCTTTTAACAAATAACCTTGACAATCAACGATCAGCTTTCGCAACAAAAAAAAAACTATTTTCAACTATCACTGTAAGGTCAACCCTATTTACATTCATTCTTTAAAATTGTTGTTAACAATTTCCTAGATATATTGGCCAGACAATGGGAAGTCCTTGGGACAGACATGAGTTAGCCTATTTATCGAAATCAGATAGGGAAAATACCATAACTTATTAACTTACAAAACTGTTCGATGAACTTAGGATGAAACAAATGCATGACGCAAGAAACAAGAATTACAAATGGTGATTACAAATAGTGAAGAAATAATGATTTTACTCTATTATAGTGATTAAAAAAATATTATTAAAAAATTAATGCTGGTAATTAATAAATAATTAATAAACAAATTGTAATTAATAGGTAAACAAAATTACATATACTAAGGGTATGAGATAGCATAATGATGAACCACGTTTTCAGATTTTTCAATTGAAAGTTGTTGACAAAAAAAATGCCTGCTTCCATGAAGGCAATTTGATATTTTAGTGCAATAGGTTGCGATATTTTAGTGCAATAGGTTGCCTGGTGAAAAATCCTAAAACTTGTAAAATACCTATCTGGAAACAATACAATGGCTGTGTTCCCAGACAATGAAAGGTCCAGGGAAAAGTCATCAGTTTGTCTATTTATCGAAATCAGATCGAACAAATACAACTTATTAGCTGTAAAATTGTTCCATTAAATTGTTTTAAATCCCAATTTAATCATGACTTCAATTCTATAAACGTAAAATAATTATTTATTTAATTTAATATGAAATAATTTAATATGAATTACTTAATATGAAGTTATCGTGATTAATTCTGACTACCTTTTTCCTATCCTTGTTCATTTAGGGGCCGTATAGCAAAAAATATTAATTAATTTATTAGTTTGTTTATTTAATTTAGTATGAAGCAATCATGAGCAATTCTGGCTACTTTTTTTTTACTTTTTGTTCATCCGCAAGCTGTACTCTTCCACTAATAAAAAACGTTAATTTGGTAATTTATTTACTTATTTCATTCAATATAAGGATATCATAAGTAATTCTGACTAAATTTTTTTAATCCTTGTTCTTTTACTCACAAATAATACTGATTAATATACACTGAAGAGCCAAAAAAACTGGTATACCTGCCTAATATCGTGTAGGGTACCCGCGAGTACGCAGAAGCGCCGCAACACGACGTGGCATGGATTCGATCAATGTGTGAAGTAGTGCTGGAGATAATTGACACCATGAAACCTGCAGGGCTGTCCATAAACCAGTGGAAGTAAGAGGGGGCGGGGATATCTTCTGATCATCACGTTGGAAGGCATCCCAAATATGTTCAATAAAGTTCATGTCTGAGGCTTTTGGTGGCCAGCGGAAGTGTCTAAATTCAGAAGAGTGCCGCTGGCCACCAAAATCCCCAGACATGAACATTATTGAATATATTTGGGATGCCTTGCAGCGTGATGTTCAGAAGATATCCCCACCCCCTCTTACTCCCTCTTATGGACAGCCCTGCAGGATTCATGGTGTCAATTATCTCCAGCACTACTTCACACATTGATCGAATCCATGCCACGTCGTGTTGCGGCGCTTCTGCGTACTCGCGGGTACCCTACTCGATATTAGGCAGGTATACCAGTTTTTTTGGCTCTTCAGTGTATTTAATCAAAAATGAAGTTTTTACGTGTAATCCTGATTACCTTTTTACATTCTTTGTTCAATTACGAGCTGTATTCTTCTGCTAATAGAAAATATTAATTTAGTTGTCTCACTAAACATGTTTTCCTCTGTAATCCTGATTAACTTATGTAAAATTTTGTTAAATCATGAGTTGTACTGTTCTAGTAACAGAAGAAATTAATTTATTTATTTGGTTTTATTTTTTATCAAGCTGTCATGAGTAATTTAAACTACCTTTTTTAATTCTCCGTTCAATTACGAGCTGAACTATTCTACAAACAGAAAATATTTATTTATTTATTTGGTTTTATTTCGTATTAAGCTGTCATGAGTAATTCTAACTACCTTTTTTTCATTCTTTATTCATTTACGAGCTGTACTATTCTACTAACAGAGAAAATATTTATTTATTTGATTTTATTTTGTATCAAGCTGTCATGAGTAATTCTAACTACCTTTTCTTCATTCTTTGTTCATTTACGAGTTGTACTATTCTACTAGCAGAAAATATTCATTCATTTATTTGGTTTTATTTTATTGTTGTTGTAGTTCATTTACGTCGCATTAGAGCTGCACAATGGGCTATTGCCACGGTCTGGGAAACAGCCCTGAGGATGATCCGAAGACATGCCATCGCAATTTTGATCCTCTGCAGAGGGGATGGCACCCTTGCTTCGGTAGCCCGACGACCTGCAAGCGAAGTCGAGTCCTTTACGGTAGAACAGTTTATCGAGGACCAATACCGCGCACCCTCAGTCCCTATACAGACTGATCTAAGTGGACACCCACCAGCACACTGACCGCAGCCGGTGATGCTTGACTTTGGTGATCTGCTGGGAACCGTGTCTTAACGATCAGTCCACTGCGGGACTGGTTTTATTTTGTATCAAGCTCTCATGAGTAATTTTAACTACCTTTTTTCATTCTCTGTTCAATTGTGAGCTGTACTACTCTACTAACAGAAAATATTTATTTACCTATTTGATTTGATTTTGTATCAAGTTGTCATGAGTAATTCTAACTACCTTTTTTCATTCTTTGTTCAATTACGAGCTGTACTATTCTACTAACAAAAAATATTTATTCATTTATTTGGTTTTATTTCGTAATTACCTTTTTTCATTCTTTGTTCAATTACAAGCTGCACTATTATACTAACAGAAAATATTTATTTATTTATTTAGTTTTATTCTGTATCAAACTGTCATGAGTAGTTCTAACTACCTCTTTTTATTCTTTGTTCAATTACGAGCTGTACTATTCTACTAACAGAAAATATTTATTCATTTATTTGGTTTAATTTCGTAATTACCTTTTTTTATTCTTTATTCAATTACAAGCTGCACTATTCTACTAACAGAAAATATTTATTTACTTATTTAGTTTTATTTTGTATCAAACTGCCATGAGTAGTTCTAACTACCTCTTTTTATTCTTTGTTCAATTACGAGCTGTACTATTCTAATAACAGAAAATATTTATTCATTTATTTGGTTTTATTTTGTAATTACCTTTTTTCATTCTTTGTTCAATTACGAGCTGCACTATTCTACTAACAGAAAATATTTATTTATTCATTTAGTTTTATTTTGTATCAATCTGCCATGACTAGTTCTAACTACCTCTTTTTATTCCTTGTTCAATTACGAGCTGTACTATTCTAATAACAGAAAATATTTATTCATTTATTTGGTTTAATTTCGTAATTACCTTTTTTTATTCTTTATTCAATTACAAGCTGCACTATTCTACTAACAGAAAATATTTATTTACTTATTTAGTTTTATTTTGTATCAAACTGCCATGAGTAGTTCTAACTACCTCTTTTTATTCTTTGTTCAATTACGAGCTGTACTATTCTAATAACAGAAAATATTTATTCATTTATTTGGTTTTATTTTGTAATTACCTTTTTTCATTCTTTGTTCAATTACGAGCTGCACTATTCTACTAACAGAAAATATTTATTTATTCATTTAGTTTTATTTTGTATCAATCTGCCATGACTAGTTCTAACTACCTCTTTTTATTCTTTGTTCAATTACGAGCTGTACTATTCTAATAACAGAAAATATTTATTCATTTATTTGGTTTAATTTCGTAATTACCTTTTTTTATTCTTTATTCAATTACAAGCTGCACTATTCTACTAACAGAAAATATTTATTTACTTATTTAGTTTTATTTTGTATCAAACTGCCATGAGTAGTTCTAACTACCTCTTTTTATTCTTTGTTCAATTACGAGCTGTACTATTCTAATAACAGAAAATATTTATTCATTTATTTGGTTTTATTTTGTAATTACCTTTTTTCATTCTTTGTTCAATTACGAGCTGCACTATTCTACTAACAGAAAATATTTATTTATTCATTTAGTTTTATTTTGTATCAATCTGCCATGACTAGTTCTAACTACCTCTTTTTATTCTTTGTTCAATTACGAGCTGTACTATTCTAATAACAGAAAATATTTATTCATTTATTTGGTTTAATTTCGTAATTACCTTTTTTTATTCTTTATTCAATTACAAGCTGCACTATTCTACTAACAGAAAATATTTATTTACTTATTTAGTTTTATTTTGTATCAAACTGCCATGAGTAGTTCTAACTACCTCTTTTTATTCTTTGTTCAATTACGAGCTGTACTATTCTAATAACAGAAAATATTTATTCATTTATTTGGTTTTATTTTGTAATTACCTTTTTTCATTCTTTGTTCAATTACGAGCTGCACTATTCTACTAACAGAAAATATTTATTTATTCATTTAGTTTTATTTTGTATCAATCTGCCATGACTAGTTCTAACTACCTCTTTTTATTCTTTGTTCAATTACGAGCTGTACTATTCTAATAACAGAAAATATTTATTCATTTATTTGGTTTAATTTCGTAATTACCTTTTTTTATTCTTTATTCAATTACAAGCTGCACTATTCTACTAACAGAAAATATTTATTTACTTATTTAGTTTTATTTTGTATCAAACTGCCATGAGTAGTTCTAACTACCTCTTTTTATTCTTTGTTCAATTACGAGCTGTACTATTCTAATAACAGAAAATATTTATTCATTTATTTGGTTTTATTTTGTAATTACCTTTTTTCATTCTTTGTTCAATTACGAGCTGCACTATTCTACTAACAGAAAATATTTATTTATTCATTTAGTTTTATTTTGTATCAATCTGCCATGACTAGTTCTAACTACCTCTTTTTATTCTTTGTTCAATTACGAGCTGTACTATTCTAATAACAGAAAATATTTATTCATTTATTTGGTTTTATTTTGTAATTACCTTTTTTCATTCCTTATTCAATTACAAGCTGCACTATTCTACTAACAGAAAATATTTATTTATTTATTTAGTTTTATTTTGTATCAAACTGTCATGAGTAGTTCCAACTACCGCTTTTTATTCTTTGTTCAATTACGAGCTGTACTATTCTACTAACAGAAAATATTTATTCATTTATTTGGTTTTATTCTGTAATTACCTTTTTTCATTCTTTTTTCAATTACAAGCTGCACTATTCTACTAACAGAAAATATTTATTTATTTATTTTTCTTTTATCTGAAGCTATCGCGAATAATTCTAGCTATTTTTTTTTTTATTCTTTGTTCAATCCAGAGCTGTACTTTTCTACTAATAGAAAATATTTATTTATTTATTTTATTTAAAGCTATGATGGAAAATTCTGACAACCTTTTTTTCTAAGTTAAATATAAATAAAAAAATACATATATTCACTTGATTATTTACTCCTAACTGTTATAAAATTTCAAAAGAAAAAAGATTTCTTTAATCCATCAACTGCTCCAACCTTAAGACTCGATTTATATGTTTTTGAAGTTAAATATAAAGTAGAATTTGACCTCTAAAATAATGAAGGATTTAAGATTCAGTTACTTGCGTAATCTCCCACACTAGAATAGCATTTAAGTTCCATTTCTAAGTCGAAGTGACTTGCAAGTATTCTGAGTCAATATCTTAAGTAAGTGGAATTTCCATCCTCTACATTTTTTCTTTTCTAACTCCTTTCACGATATTATCTAAATATAAAATTATTGACAGAACCTTTTGAATCTTTTCTAATTGCATAAGATTTATAAATCACGTATAATCATTATTTATTTTGAAAAATTATACATTTATTGTTAATTACATATTATCTTTATTACGACAAAGATTTGGTTTATATTTTTAAATACTAAAAAATACTTCTGATTCACGATATTATCTAAATATAAAATTACTGACGAATCATTTTAAATCTTTTCCAACTGCATAAGATTTATAAATCAAGTATAATCATTATTTATTTTGAAAAATTAAACATATATAGTAAATTACATATTATCTTTATTTACAACAATGGTTTGGTTTATATTTTTAAATACTTAAAAATAGATGTAAAATTTTTTTACTATAACTATTCACGACGGTACCATTTGCATAACCAACGCTTTTTTACACTTTCCGCTTGAGATTCTACGTAGTGGTATAACGATTGATATTACAACTGTAAGCAAGATTTTTTTACAGTGTAAAAAAAGAGCCGTGGTGGCTCAGGGGGTAAAGGGCTTGACTCGTTTCGCGGTTTTCCTATCCATGTAACGCTAATGCGGGTTAGTTCAATCAAAAAGTCCTCTCCATACTTTATACAGTTCTTCTGTCTTCTGGATTGGGTTCAAAATTACAAGACTACAAAGTTGAACATTGGTAGTCGTAAACTCAAACTGGGCCGGCTGCTCTACGACGGTTATAAAATAACAGTGTAAACAATTTAAAGTTATGAAGAACATTGTTTTGATTTTCATGAATTAACTTCAAATTTTAATCTGTAGTGGTAGTCAAAATCATTATAAATCAACTTTATTAACCCTTTATAAAACCATAAGCATAATTATCACCAACTTTATTAATTTTTAAATGTCAAAGGAAAACTTGTTTCCTCCTATGATTTGTCATCCATTTGCTGATAACTTCAGAAAATGCAAAAACAATACAAATTATTTTCCTAAATGTAAATAACAGTAAAGGTTTGCGTGGGACCAAGAAGAAGGGCTAACATTTGGAAACTATTTTCTTTGGTGCGTCATTGATCATTTCTCATCATTGCTTGTCGTTACAAACACAGAGCTTTTATAAATTAGCTTATTTATAAGCACAGAAGTTCAAGTTTATGGCAAGTTCTCTACAGCAGATAAAGCTTTCAAAATAGTACACACCTTATAATTTAATCTCAATTTCAAAAAATATTTTAACATAACTACAAAAAGAACCTTATGGGATTAAGAAAAATACACAAATATATACATTATGTAACAACTCTACCTATAAAAAAAAATCACCTGCGAAAATCAGAAGATTCGACAGCTATACATTTGTTATAATATTCCCGCTGGTATGAATTTGCGGGACCACTATATAAGTTCAACATGAAGCTTACAGAAATATAGAACAAAAAAGAACAAAATTTTTTACATCATATATTATTGTATTCTTGTAAGCAATTAAGTAAAATCACCTGCGAAAACCAGAGGATTCGACAGCTACACATTTATTATGATATTCTTGGTAGTACGAATTTGCACGATTACGATATGAGTTCAACAAGAAGCTTACAGCGATATAGAACAAAAATAAAAAATATAAACAGAATTTTTTTACCATATTATATTCTTGTAAGTATAAATTATGTCGTGAGAAATCGTTGTTCTATAACAATGTGATCATCATTCGAAACTAAGAACTTTTTTTTTATCTTCTCAAACAATATTCTAAACTACCTTATAATTGTGTCTGCCTGAATACTTCATAAAGCAAGGCATATCAGGTCAAGAAAAAGGTGAGTCGAAACTATTGCTTCAGTTTTGTGGGTTTTTTCCTTTGCATTAAAGAATGGTAATTTAGTTTTTATTTTCGTCGCAAATTATCTATTCTTCAACATTTCCCCTCAGGATGAATCCACACTTTCAATATTAACATGACGTAGATGCATCCGGTTTCTTTCGTCGAATTCGAACCGGCATAGCAGCAATCAGATTAAGATTCCCTGTCGTTTTTGTTGCTGTAACATTCAAATATCTCTTCACTTCGCAATCTTTTACGTTTGAAGAAATCCAGTGAGTAAAGATAAAATCTTGTATTTTTCATGGTTTATTTCTGTTAAAAGGAAAATCTTTATTAAGCATTTTTAAAATTAGCGCAAGCTGTTGATCTTTAATGACCTAATTAATATTTTGTAGTTATTTTGGTCGTAAATATTATTCTTTTTTCTTAATAACAAGTTATTGTGTAACAAAATGTATGCATATTCGTAGTGATATGTATATCCTCTTAAGAACCCGGCGTCTATTAAATTGGGCAAAGCTTGGTATAGTTTTAACTCTCTCAATCATTTAAATAATAATTTATGAGTATTTTTTCTATTTATATATTTTTACAAAGCAATTGTCTATGTAAAGATATATTTGTATATGTGATTATCTCCACCTTTGTTGGTCGGTTTACTTTCGTTGGTAAAGTGATTAATTACAAACAAAAATCATAAGAAAGGTAAGAAATTCAATCTTATTTAGTTATTGAAATTGTTATTGCAATTATATTGTTTAGTTATTGTAATTGCAATTTAGTTATTGTAATTTAGTTATTGCAAATTCGACTCGACTTTAGGCATATAAATTTCTCATTTTTTAAGTATAATGTATTGCGTCTCATGACCAAAATGTCAATAAATAAACTATTAAAGTATCCTACAGTATACAAAAAAAATTTAAAAACTAAAATTTATCATTTTTTATGCAATAACTAAGGCAGTTAATACAATTCATTAATTGAAATTATTTTTCAAAAAGAATATTGTGTTATATTTAAAATTTTACTTTATTCTAAGTAAAACATTTTTATTGCGATTTTTGAGTAAAATTCGCATATTTTATTATTATTTTAATCTCGTGCCTCATTAGTTTAAAAAAAGTCATCCAAAAACATGGTCGTTTTTGGTAAAAAAGATTTTAAAAAATGTTTGAACGCATGTCTTCCAGCAATTTCATACAAAATGCATTAAAATGAGAAATGTGTTTGAACTTGATTTTTTTATTTGAGTTTATAAATTTTAGTTCATTTCGTTTTATTTAACAAAACTAACAATGATATTTACACCGCTTCAGTGCTAAATTGTATTTCTAAAAAACTAAGGAATACTTTTTTCTAAAAAAAAATATTTAAAGAAATAAAAATAAATTTTATTAATTTTAAGTTTTAACCAGGTTTTACTTTAATTGTTATAAAGGTTCGTCAGCTCTGTCTTAACATTTTTAAATACAATGCTGCCTTTTTTTGAAAATAAAATAAGTGTACCTGATCTCGAAATAAGTATACCACACTTAATCTCCTGAGAACCAAGCTTTAAATAATTTCAAAAAATGCGTTTTTTTATTTTGAAATACGTATAAAGGAATATGCTTACAAGAAAGTAAACTCAGTAATAGGATTAAAAAAAAGTTTTAAAAATTACGTTTAAATAAACTTAATTATTATTTTTAATGATTGCATCAGAATAGTAGATTTTAAGTTTTAGGTTTTTTTTGTACACATTTTAGAATACTTTTATAGAATGTTTCTTCACATTTTGGTCTTGAAACAAATTCAACTTCCTTGCAATAAAGAATTCGTACCAAGGAGTAAAACCATTTAATTGTATACAAAGACAATCGTTTTTTACAAAAGCATACGAATAGAAAAAAAATGACAAAATATTATTTTTTAAGTGAATAAATATATGCTGAATATGTTGTTCACCCTGTTGGAATTTTCATTCTAAAATTATAGTAAAATAACAGGCAGCAGTCTGTTTATTCGATTAACCGTCAAATTTACGTTAAAGAAAATTTTTTGCCTCTACGTTTTGAAACAATTAACAACTACTTTGGTTATAAAACCAGAAATTCAAAACTGTATCTTTTTTAACCATTTACAAATAGCAAGGTTTCAAAACCATAAAAGAGAAATTTAAATTAACGTAGGAGTTAGGCTTTTCGTTAGGTAATGGGTATCGGAGAGTGTAGGTCACAATTTAGGGAGTGCAGGACACTGGAAACTCTTCATGCGTTGAAGGGAAAAGCGGTTGGCTTAGTTGGTAGTGTCAACACTGGGACTTGAACCCCAGGTCTAACGATCATGAGACTGATACATTACTCCTCTCGGCTATAATATGCACGCAGTTGCAAGGAACTAGGCGGTTTCATTAGGGGTGCTTAATTGGTGCGGAAAAATTCTGACTGTTTAACCGTATTAGGTAAGCAGTTAATAAATGGTTTTTCTTACAGTTAACAGCTTGATTACCATTTTATTTACGGTTATTTGACTGGTTTGTTTGAATATAATAAAATAGCAATTGAATAAATTGTTATTGAACTATTTTTTCCGAGAAATTACCTACAGTACAATTTTATTGTTGTCCAAAAAACGTTATAAAAGTTCTATAAAATACTTTTTATGAAAGAAATAGAAAATACTTTTTTCTACAATATGTAAAAATTAAAATTTATCATTTCCTTGTGTAGTAATTATAAAAAAATACTATTCTAGTACAATCAATTGAATTTTTTATGGCATTTATGAGTTTTTAAGCTACATATTTCTAAGTAAAAATCGTAATTTCGGTAAATATTTAGCCTGTTAACTAGGAAATAAACTTTTGTTCACCTCGCTCCAAAATGTAATTTTTTTTTATTCACAGTTATAAGTAATAGCACACCTCAAGTAGTTTCCATGACGAAAAATGACGTCGCCCATTTCTGTAGTAGTTCGTGTGTGACGAAATATTTCGTCATATCTAGTAAGCAGGTCAAAGGTCAGATCTCAGGAGGATATTGGGGCATCTGTCTGGACATTTTAGATTTTCGACACACCTACACACAATTGAATTTTAACAGACTTTGTAGGTTTTCATTTTGTTTCATATGCACAATGCGAAAAGAAAACTAAACACTTCAGTAACTTTTAATCTAATAATCGAATTTTCACGCACTAAAATACAATCGGTATGGTTGAAGGATCTTAACTTAAAATTAAAGTTGATGGTATTTCGAGATCAGAATTTACGAGATTACGAGAATTTACGAATTTACGGGATAAATTACGAGATCAGGCACAAAAATCGACTATGTCTGAATAACTGTTTTCGACGGATTTGATCGAGAGAGAAAACACATGAGTTGTAAGTTTTTACAAAATTTTAAAAAAAAAAAAGAAAAAAATTAGGAGCAAAATCAGTTAAATAATTTCTAAGCAATTTTTTTTTTGTAGTTGGTCAATAAATATTATAACGTGTAAATGAGGTAAAAAAAATTTCTGATCCATTAATTACAGCCGGAAAATTTCGAGCAGTATTAAATTAAACAATAAAAATAATAAATAATTGTTTTCTTATTAAATTATATTTGGGAACAAATTCTTGTTTTTTTTTTCCTTTTTATTTCAGTTGTATAAAATTTTTTAAGAGTGCTTGTATACTTTTGTACCTTGATACTTGGATTTCAAATCTGTAATCGGTTACTTTCTCCGAGCAACAGTTTAGTTTTTTTTTCTTTAAACTGGCATTTTTAATCTTTTATTTTTTTGTCGAAATGTACAAATTTAAAGACTTTATATAGAACAGAGGATCACTTAAATATTGCGACAAACTTCTAGAGATGTTAATGAGCATTATCAAGATTAAAATTGCATGAGAAACCATACCCGAAAATGTTGTCATTCGCCGCTAGGGGCTCTACCCTATTATGAAATGTTTCCTCGTCTGCTTCTGAGCAATTAACAAGAGGGTATCTCCCGTAGCCACAATCAATGACATTTCCGGGCATGAGTTCCTATACACTTTTAATCCTGATGATGCACCCTAACTTCCCTAGAAGTTCGTCGCAACATTTACGTGACTTCCTGGTATACATGACGGTTTTAAATTTATTCATTTCGACAAAATATAGACTAAAAATGACATTTAAAAAATGTCATTGTTTGTATAAAAAAAAAAGAGCGAAACTAATTTCAGACCCGAATTAGGCAAGATCAAGTATTTGTATAAATGCCACAAAAAATTTATTCCCCAGTGTTATCATTTAATAAACAAGTTTTATAATTTGAAAAAAAAATTTTGAATCGCCGAAATAATTCTTGAGTCCAAGATTTCGACCCGTATCCTGACCAGCCAATTGGCCAATTGTTGTCCAAAAAACGCTATAAAAGTTCTATAAAATACTTTTTATTAAAAAAATAGAAAATACTTTTTTCTACAATATGTAGAAATTAAAATTTATCATTTCTTTGTGTAATAATTAAAAAAAAATACTATTCAAGTATAATCAATTGAATTTTTTATGGCTTACTTTACAAAATAATACTTTTTTTTTAAATACTTTACAAATTTAAACTACCCTTCATATTCTGGGGATCAAGAACCCAAACGCGTCAAGAAAAAAATATAATTTAGTCGAAGAAAATAAGTTTTTGTATCTAATTATGTATTTTAAAATGTAATTTACCCAAATTAATTAGCATATGATGGTTAGACTTAGCGTTCCCCGATTTTTATTTCTACCTTATAACCCGATATAAACCATCTTTTCTTGACGAAATCCCAACTTATTAAAGTTCATTAGTAATTGAAGATCACAGGGAAAGAATGGTTTATGTTCATAAAAAATTGATTTTGAGAAAAAACGAATTTCGCGCGGTTACAATTTTCTTCCAGCACGGTCACACTTCACTAAATAACAACACTCGGAAAGAACCGATTTTTTACGTTATTGATTTGTTAAAACTTAGTAATTCTCAAAAGGCAACAGATGGCGATTGTATCGTCACTTTCGTGAAAAATGATAAATCGTTCTTTCTCTTGGTCTTTAATTCAGAACATACCCTACAACAATTAAAAAGACACTTTAAGTTTGTTTGTTTTTTTTAAATTTTTCAAGAAATACTTGTTTAAATTTGTAACTTCAGAAGTGTTTAGTTAATACGATTTTTCACACTTTACAATAAAGTTTAAAGCTCTCAAGGGCTTAAGGGACAGACAATAAATTGCGAACGAAAACAAGTAATTTTGAACACCCTATGATAGGAAATCAAGTAATAAGCTTGTAACTTACATCAATTACTATGATTGTTGCTTGCAATAACTGTACAAAACTTCGAAAATCTAGCTTTATTCAATCAAATCGAATTTTAAAGCAATAATTTTGTAAGCAATTTAAAATTGTTCCAAAAATTTTGTTTAATTTTATTGAATATTTTTAAAGTTATAGCAAGTAAACAAAAGACAAAAAAAACTAGTTTTTTATAAAAATAGAAATAAAATTTATTTCCATAAACATTTAAGCTAGATTTACGAAATTTTGCGTAATTATTGCATATAATATCCAAAATTGTTAGTTACAGATTTATTGTTACATTTTTTTCTTTTTTTACGTAGGGTGTTCAAAAACACTGCCATGTTTTGAATGTTATTTGGGTACATTTGTGTAAAATAGAACCGATAGATATTTTTTGGGTAGCATCATAGCAAGTTCGCGAAGTCTTTCAAATTCGTTTCGTTGAAATTTAAATTGAAAAAACGCGTTATATTGAGAATACTACTAGTATAATATTGCTAAATGACGCGCTTTTTTAAGCTTACGTGACAAAATCAATTGGAAGCAGTAACCATAAAAATCTGTAAGCCTTACAACGAATTTTAACCCCTAGCACCATCTGTGCTTATCTTTACACTGTCAATCATCCATTAAAACAGATTTTTAATTAGTATTTAAATATTTTTTTAATTTTCTTAAAATCGGCTGTACTTTTTTCAAGAATTTATTTGTTTTTGTAGTGCGTCAGAATTCATTTTAATGAAACAAAAATTTGTTTTAGATTTCCTATTTTGGTAATATAAACGGGCAATGGCACCACAATTAACAAAACCAGCTCCTGACTTTGAGGGGACAGCTGTTATTAACGGCGCTTTCAAACAAATAAAACTAAGTGATTATAAAAACAAGTACTTAGTTTTGTTCTTCTATCCATTGGACTTGTAAGTATAATTTATATACTATCAAAAAACATTTTATGCTGGGAGGGTGTTCTGTATTAACCTCCTTGAATATGTATAGTTAGATTTTTTTTTTTTAATTCTTGTTCTATTAGCAACGTTGAATAGCCGATCCATAACGGATTTGTCCAACCCATATCTAAATTTGTAGTCTTGAACTCAAACAAAAAAAAATAATAGTATACACGGATCAAGCATATTTAAGATGACCAGATTTATAAACCATGATTTGATGACAAATGAGCGGAGTGTTCTCGAAAAACTTAATGATTTAAGTACACCCATATATTTATGGAAAATATTAAGAGATGATTAAAACAACAAATTCCTTTTTTTTTTAATTTATAACTGTGGGGAGGGTCGTAATCAACAATGTCAACCTTCATCTATGAAAAGGTACCCCCCCCCCATAGAATCGAGTTAACATGTCTTATATACTAGTGAAATGGAATTATATTTTTGTAGTGGTAGATATGCTACAGTAATCCCCCACCAGAATTATATCACTGATAGAATTCGATGAACGGATACCACTAGTTGATTTATAGCTATTTTGTGAGAAGCCGGGAGAACTGTATTAAGATCACCGTACTTTTTGAGTGCTGATCGTGAGAGCTGTATTAAAATCACGTGTATTAAGTTCACAGCTGTATTAAGTTCACTAGTGAATTGGAATTATATTTTTGTAGTGGTAGATACGCTACAGCAATCCCCCACCAGAATTATATCACTGATAGAATTCGATGAACGGATACCACTAGTTGATTTATTGCTATTTTGTGAGAAGCCGGGAAGGTTGTATTAAGATCACCGTAGTTTTTGAGTGCTGATTGTGAGAGCTGTATTAAAATCACGTGTATTAAGTTCACAGCTGTATTAAGTTCACTAGTGAATTGGAATTATATTTTTGTAGTGGTAGATATGCTACAATAACTAATATTAGGTGCTAAGCGATCTTGGCCATGACCTCTTGGTTAACGGCAAGTTTGTATGAAGAGGGTATTCTAAATCTAGTTGTAATGTTTGATAAGTGTTTAAACAAACTTGGCAATTATGAATCTGAAAATAAATTTGCCTCTTGTAAATTTTCTTTCGTTTGGTTTTTATTTTCAAACTGCCCTCGTATTTAATAACCGTTCGGGCATGCGCGAATCGCATTGACGTGCGATCGCATGCAGTGAGAATGCCCCATTTAGATTTTTGATTAAATCTACATAAGTTGGCCCTACTTTTTCACAGTCCCGCAGTGGACTGATCATTAAGACACTATTCCCAGCAGATCACCGAAGTCAAGCATCACTAGCTGCGGTCAGTGTGCGGGTAGGGACCATGGTGTGTGGTATTGGTCCTCGTTAAACTGTTCTACCGTAATGTGCTCGACTTCGCGGGCAGGTCGTCGGGCTACCGAAGCGGTGGTGCCATCCCCTCTGCAGAGGATCAAAATTGTAATGGCAGGTCTTCGGATCAACCACAGGGATGGGTCCGAGACCGTCGCCAATAGCCCATTGTGCAGCTCTAGTGCAACGTAAATGAACAACTACAACAGCAACTTCACAGTCCCGCAGTGGACTCATCCTTAAGACACGGTTCCCCGCAGATCACCGAAGTCAAGCATCACTGGCTGCGGTCAGTGTGCGGGTGGGTGACCACTTGGATTAGTCTGCGTAGGGATCGAGAGTGCGCGGTATTGGCCCTCGTTAAACTGTTCTTCTGTAAAGTGCTCGACTTCGCGAGCAGGTCGTTGGGCTACCGATTCTGGGGTGCCATCCTCTCTGCAAAGGATCAAAATTGCGATGGCATGTCTTCGGATCATCCTCAGGGATGTATCCCAGATCGTCGCCAATAGCCCATTGTGCAGCTCTAATGCGACGTAAATGAACAACTACAACCTACTTTTTCACTGCAACTACTGTAAAAATTAAATGAATTAGTAAGACATCATCTTTAAGTGTAAAATTAAAATTTTATAAATATAATAACACAAAACAAATTTCCTCTTATATAACTTATTGTGGTTGAAAAACTTTATTACAGATTTTGGGTTTGAATATAAAATTCTTTTCTTTCTTCTAGCACATTTGTCTGCCCAACAGAAATAATTTTATTCAGTGACAGAATTGAAGAGTTTAAAAGAATCAATTGCGAAGTCGTCGCTTGCTCGACTGACAGTCATTTCAGTCATTTAGCCTGGTAAGATATAAACATCTAAGTTGTATATACATTATGTGCAGGGTGTTCCGTAATGACTGTCCTTAACATGCGTCAATAAAATATTTGTCAAAAAAGAACAAAATACACACATTAGAAAATTGCAAATTAATTTTTCAGCCAGGAAAAAACGTTAAAAACATCTAACGAAGTATTAATGAGGAAAAAACATCAATACTTTTTTGATGTCAGAGGATCCAGTAATTTTTACTGGTTTTAGCCTTGCTCCATAATGTTTCTTAATAACGTTTTTTTTTCTCTTAAATATTAAATTGTTACCCGTAACGTATATATATATATTTATATAATGTCCGGCAAAGATTCTAATGTAAATTAATAAATTACGGAACAACCCCTTATTAGAAATTCCACGAAAAATTTACAGCCTGGA
This sequence comes from Parasteatoda tepidariorum, assembly GCF_982258835.1. Taxonomy (NCBI): domain Eukaryota; kingdom Metazoa; phylum Arthropoda; class Arachnida; order Araneae; family Theridiidae; genus Parasteatoda; species Parasteatoda tepidariorum. The sequence goes on from NC_141766.1 coordinate 46,852,145, forward strand.
ATAATATGCATAATGAGTGCTAAGTTGAAGCATTTTATTGTGCAAAATAAATCATCTTAAATTTAATTACTCTATATACTGCTTAGAAATTCCACGAAACATGTACAGCCATGTCGCAAAAATGGAATAATATGCGTAATGAGTGCTAAGTTGAACCATTGTGTTCATTAAGACACGGTTCCCAGTAGATCACCGAAGTCAAGCATCACTGGCTGCGGTCAGTGTGCGGGTATTAAGATGGTTTATTTTGTTGCTCAAAATAAACCATCTTAAATTTAATTACACCATATACTGCAGAGTTTAAATTAACAACTGAAGATTTTTAGCAAATTTGCACTTTATTATAGTTGAAGGTATCAATAATATGATTAAGCTGATTTTTTTTTTTTTTTTAAAGTTAACAATCTAAATAAACCGAAACAATATTTTTTTTTTTTTTTTGTCAAAAATTAGAATACTTAAATAAAAATACTTCTAAAGCTTTTTTGTTTGCATTACAAGTTTTTTTAAAAAATTACATTACTAAATTAGCATTTGCGTTGTACAGTTAATTTAAAAAAGATTTAATTATGTAAAATGTATTGTTGTTTTACCTCACAAAATTAGCATTTAACCATTTAAGTCAAGATCAGATTTTTTTTCTTTTTAAATTAAGGCATCTTTTTCAAATTTAAAGACAGAAATAGAGATTTTAAAATATTCTACATATTCTGGTGTATTTATTTTTATTACTCAAACCGGAGGCATTAGTGGTAAAACGTAACAATATTGCAAAACATAATTCGAAAATGTATCATATTCATTGTCTAAGTCTTAAAAAATTTATCTATGAAGCTTATTTTATTTATTTATTTTTTTTTTAATAGGATTAACACCCCACGGAAAGATGGTGGTTTAGGCAAAATGAACATTCCACTGTTAGCAGATAAAAACGCAAAAATATCTAAAGACTATGGAGTATATGAAGAAACTCAAGGAATTCCATTCAGGTAAATAAAATGATTATTTAATTTAGTAAAATGTATTTCCAAAATTAAATAAATGACAACCGGTCTATTTTATCTATTATACCTATGAGTTTAGCCAAAATTTTAGGTTTTTTTGCTGGAGCAACATTTTGAACCAACATTTGCGACCACAAAATTGTTGCGAACTCACAAATTTTCAGTTTTTTTTCTCCATTTATTTATTTATATTTGTTTTGTTTTTTTTTAATGACGGGCACTTGGAGCTATTGTCCATTGGCCACAGAAAGTGCCAGAACTGCTAATTCTCTTTTCGTTACCCAGTGGGCACCAGTGGCGAAGCCATGGCGGTAGAACAGCGTCGCCCACGTCACACTACCACAACCCGTTTATAGGGAGGGTCACATTCACACACAAAGGAGAAAGGACATAGAACACAGATAGAGGGAAAGAAACATCCATGCCTTGCCCGGGATTCGAACCCAGAACCTTTCTGATGCAAGGACAGTTCCCTGCCCCCTACACAGACTGGTCGGCCCATTTATTTATTTAATTTTAAATTTTCAAAAATATTTAATTTTGTGAAGTTTTTAAACATAAAAAGACTATTTTGATCCTAATGTAGATTTTATAAGTAAAAACTGTTTAAAATATGATAAAACTGTTTAAAATATAATAAAACTATTTAAAATATGATAATCAAAACTTTTATATTAAGCAAAATGGAGGCCGGGATAGCCTGGTCGGTAGGGCGCGGGACCCATGTCCGAGAGTTCGTGGGTTCGAACCCCCCCCCCCGGCCGAAAACTCCCCGTATAGTTGGTGACTGATGCACGTTAAAATTCTGTCGAGTCGCAAAGTCCTCCATATTCCCATAACAAATCAATACATCTGGGGGTACTGGGTTGGAAATCGATCGTTCTGATTCAGGTCAAAATTACGATCTGTGGACAGGGTGCGTAGCCAAATCTTTGAATCAAAAATAAGCACTTTTTAAAAACTTTTCAAGCACTTTACAAAAAATTTCAAGCACTCAAAAAATTCATATTCAATCAATGATATTATTGAAAAACAAAAATTTTTTATAAAGAGTTTTAACGTTAAAAAAAAACCAAAAAGAAACGGACGTAAATCAAAACAATCAGTACTTTCCCACATCACCGAGTGAATTCAACTTGACCCTGAACTCAGAACAAAAGTACCCTTACCCCCTACGTCAAAAAAGTGATAGAAGTAAAATAAAATAAACAAGAATAAAATTAAATTAAATTAAAAAGAAAAACATTTCATAAGGATCTGATATTCTCTATCCAAATTAGAGCACTTGGGTTTCGGTTTTAAGTGTGCGCGCATGCGCAAGTCATAACGTGGGTACGACAAGAAGTCCGCGTGAATGATTACGTAGCAAACACCCCATTTTTCGTGAAATGCATGGGATCCATCAGATATCACTGAAGAAAAAAAAATTAATTGTGGAAAAAAAGCACTTTTTAAAAACACCAGCTGAAAAAAGCACCTTTAAAAGCTTTTAAAAACGAAATCCCCAAAAAAGCACCTTTTAGTACTTTTTACAAACGCTACGCGCCCTGGTGGATGAATGAATGAATGGATGTATGAATGAGTCCGCCTAATAAACAGGTGTGGCGTATGATGTGGCGAAAGTCGAATTCTTGGCCATAGATGGCGCCACTGAAAAACAAGAATCGCACTCTCTGCCTTAAATTTGCTCGGTTTCACCAAGCAGGCTTGCCCGTGTGGCAAGTGGCATTAGAACCAACCAACCAAGCAAGCAAAATGCCAGTTACAATTTTTCATTTAAGCTTAAATAATTGATTTCACATTTTTTAATTAAATACAATACAAGAAAAGTTACTAACTTCCTTTTACTATACATTAGAATTGTGCATTTTACAATAAAAAGCTTTAACCTCATTCTAATTTTCTTCATTTTTTAATTTTTAGAGGTCTATTCATAATTGATGAAAAAGGTACACTTCGACAGATTACAATAAATGATTTGCCAGTCGGAAGATCTGTAGATGAAACACTACGACTAGTTCAAGCTTTTCAATTTACAGATAAGCATGGTGAAGGTAAGATTTGTTTACCACAATACATATTCTGAATGTTTTTTTCTACAGCAGAGGGCGTTATCTCTCCCATTCTCTAGTGTTACTGTATTCGTTCAATTGACAACAAATCAAACTTTCATTTTGTGATGTAGCAAAGTTAACTGTTACTGAGCATAGAAAGTATATAAAAATATATAAAAAAATCTCCAGAATAAAAAGCCTTGAGCATATATGCTTAAATAAAAAAGTATTGCATACAAAATCATGTTAAACATGTGTGGGGATAGTAGTTATCGACAATGTCAACCTTCATGTATGTCAACCTTCATAGAATCGAGTTAACACGTCTTATATACTAGTAAATTGTAATTGTATTTTTGTAGTGGTAGACACACAACAGTACTCCCCCACCAGAAGTATAGCTGTGATAGAATTCGATGAACGGATACCACTAGTTGATGCATTGCTGTTTTGTGAGAAGTCGGGAGAGCTGCATTAAGATCACGGTCGTGGTTGCTCCTGCGTTGCCTTTAGCAGTCGAGTGAATACGTTGTACGTTGCGTGTGATCGAGACTGAGTAGCAACAGCGCAAAGAGGTGGATAATGTTGCAGTCACAAGTAGCAAGTCAACTGCTTAAGTTGGACAATCCATCGAAGTAGGCGTGTTCAGATTGAAATGGGCGTTACTGTCAAGATAGGCGTGTTTATATCGAATTGGGAGTTTCCGTCAAGGTAGGCCTATTCACATCACGTCCAAAAGTCACCAATGTGGAGAGAGTTGCTATCGACAATGTCAACCGTCATCTATGAAAAAGGTACCCCACCGTAGTATCGAGTTTACGTCTTATATACTAGTAAATTGGAATTGTATTTTTGTAGTGGTAGACACACCATGTAACTATTAAAACACTACAGTGCATCTAATAATTTGGTCTAATTATTATAATATACTAATATAATACCTGATATAATAAACATTCCATATTTATATAATATATAGTCTAATTTATCGAATAGTGGAATTTATATTACATATAGTTTAATTTAATCAATTGATACACGAACGTAAACAAGTGCATACCAATTTCAGTCGCATAAAAACAATAAAGCTGTTTAGTATAATCTGAAAATCAAGATTTTACATAGAATCTTATAGTGCCTCTTATAATTTGGTCTAATTATTACAATATACTAATATAATACCTGATATAATAAACATTCCATATTTATATAATATATAGTCTAATTTACCGAATAGTGGAATTTATATTACATATAGTTTAATTTAATCAATTGATACACGAACGTAAACAAGTGCATACCAATTTCAGTCGCATAAAAACAATAAAGCTGTTTAGTATAATCTGAAAATCAAGATTTTACATAGAATCTTATAGTGCCTCTTATAATTTGGTCTAATTATTACAATATACTAATATAATACCTGATATAATAAACATTCCATATTTATATAATATATAGTCTAATTTATCGAATAGTGGAATTTATATTACATATAGTTTAATTTAATCAATTGATACACGAACGTAAACAAGTGCATACCAATTTCAGTCGCATAAAAACAATAAAGCTGTTTAGTATAATCTGAAAATCAAGATTTTACATAGAATCTTATAGTGCCTCTTATAATTTGGTCTAATTATTACAATATACTAATATAATACCTGATATAATAAACATTCCATATTTATATAATATATAGTCTAATTTATCGAATAGTGGAATTTATATTACATATAGTTTAATTTAATCAATTGATACACGAACGTAAACAAGTGCATACCAATTTCAGTCGCATAAAAACAATAAAGCTGTTTAGTATAATCTGAAAATCAAGATTTTACATAGAATCTTATAGTGCCTCTTATAATTTGGTCTAATTATTACAATATACTAATATAATACCTGATATAATAAACATTCCATATTTATATAATATATAGTCTAATTTATCGAATAGTGGAATTTATATTACATATAGTTTAATTTAATCAATTGATACACGAACGTAAACAAGTGCATACCAATTTCAGTCGCATAAAAACAATAAAGCTGTTTAGTATAATCTGAAAATCAAGATTTTACATAGAATCTTATAGTGCCTCTTATAATTTGGTCTAATTATTACAATATACTAATATAATACCTGATATAATAAACATTCCATATTTATATAATATATAGTCTAATTTATCGAATAGTGGAATTTATATTACATATAGTTTAATTTAATCAATTGATACACGAACGTAAACAAGTGCATACCAATTTCAGTCGCATAAAAACAATAAAGCTGTTTAGTATAATCTGAAAATCAAGATTTTACATAGAATCTTATAGTGCCTCTTATAATTTGGTCTAATTATTACAATATACTAATATAATACCTGATATAATAAACATTCCATATTTATATAATATATAGTCTAATTTATCGAATAGTGGAATTTATATTACATATAGTTTAATTTAATCAATTGATACACGAACGTAAACAAGTGCATACCGATTTCAATCGCGTAAAAACAATAAAGCTGTTTAGTATAATCTGAAAATCAAGATTTTACATAGAATCTTATAGTGCCTCTTATAATTTGGTCTAATTATTACAATATACTAATATAATACCTGATATAATAAACATTCCATATTTATATAATATATAGTCTAATTTATCGAATAGTGGAATTTATATTACATATAGTTTAATTTAATCAATTGATACACGAACGTAAACAAGTGCATACCGATTTCAATCGCGTAAAAACAATAAAGCTGTTAAGTATAATCTGAAAATCAAGATTTTACATAGAATCTTATAGTGCCTCTTATAATTTGGCCGGGACTGTATGTACAAAAATTTAGAAATTACTTCTCAATTTCTTCCTTTATTTTTAGTTATATATATTTTGATATTCTATATAATGTTACATTTTACCTTCATTAAATTTTATTAACTTTTCTTCTAGTTTGTCCAGCTAACTGGAAACCTGGAGACAAATCAATGAAGCCTGACCCAGATGGTAGCAAAGAATATTTCAAGAATAATTAATGTCATATTTAAAAGCAGAGAGCATACCAAAACTAGATTAAAAGAATCTATTTGTAAAGGGATTACTAATAAAAGCAAATTCATTCAATTTTTAAAATAAACATATAAGAAAAAAAGTATCTTGATTATTGAAAATAATTGGCTTCTTTAGCAGTACGTTTTAAATTTAGAAGATGAAGAATGAAGACTAAAAGAAAGAAAATTATCTGATAATTAGAATATCTATCCTACATTTAATGTTAATAAGGGGAGGTAAGATAAGTAGACATCATAACTATGACACCTAGTTCCTTATCCCTTTCAAGGCTAATTTTTAATAAAGAAAGTGTTTCTTTTGGCAGCCCATTTGTTTTACCATTGATAACATTGCTAATAAGTCAGTTTTAAGAAAAATCTGGAGTCACTTCTTGCACTTAGGCCCTGAGATTTGTCCCATTAGTCTTTGTGAGTGACTAATGGCCCACGAAGAAAAAAAAACTGGATATATATATCCCAAGTCATATAGATAAGGTTGTTTTAATTGTTTTCACATGATAAACTTTCAAAATCAAGCAAAATAAAATTCAAAACAATGTAAAAGTATATAATTAATATTTATATTATAACACTAATTTTTTCTAAGCTCTATTTCAGTGATTTTTAGCAAAATGATACATAAATCTTCAATAATATGTGACTTTTTCAAAGCTATGCCATCATAACTGTTTTACAAGCGCTGCCAAACATCCAAAAGACTGCACAAATCTATTGTTAAAATGGGATCTATTTAGCCCAACAGTCTATATATCCCATAAAGTTCAAAAGGATTAACATCAAACTAATATCACATAATTATCTACTTTTTAGTGTTGAAAAACTTTTTAGCAAAAAATATTAATTTATTTTACATTATAAAGTAAATAATTTTCCTCATCGCGTTTGAGGAAGTGTATAGGTTTATATGAATCAAAGGAAATAAAATATGAACGCACCAACAGTAAAAGTAATATAGTCATAAGTCACTATCATTAAACATACAATAATAAAAACGCCAGCCAATTTAAAGATTTCAACAGAGTGAATACTACCAAGACTTGAAAAATCTTAAAATGTTTACACACCCTGTGGGGAATGTTAGTCAACAAAATACCTGCCTGAAACCTTTAAATGCGTAAGCATTTTTTAATGCATATTAATGAAAATGTATGATGTACTTATTAGTCTGTTGAGGAAAAAAATGATACTAACATATGTAGATAAACTTTTTATTTTCAGTTTAAATTTGAAGTATAATTAACAAAGTATTAGGTATTATTAAAAATAATTATAAATAATATAATAATTATAATAAATTTAGTACAAATAAGCATTGCACCTTATTTGCACTAAATAAGGTGCAATTTGGCTGCTTTGAACAAAAAAGCATAGATATATTAAATGCAGATTACTATCCTTAGCAAAGAAGCATTATCTGAAGTATAAAATATTATGGCAAGTGCATGCCTTTCAACATGCCTTCTTTCTTCTGAGGGAAACAAAACAACTAATATTCAATTAGGGCAGATGGATCAAAGTTAGGAGGTTTCATTTCCTCTTTGCTTATAACAGGGTATCTACAAGTCCCAAGCAGAAAAAAATTCAATGCCTCAAAACAAATTTTCCTGATCCTTTCTTCTCTTATTTTGCATTCAATTTTTTTTTAAATAAAAATTATTCAATTTATGTAAATGTTACTGAATGCATTTTGCATTCATGTGATTAGTAAAAATAAAAAACAACAGAAATTTTAAGATGGGCCATTAACAAAATACACTGCTGTATATATTGGGTGATATTTTAGTAACATGCTTTTCTGAAACATAGGTTCTGTATAAATTCAAATTATGTAAAACATTAACACACTTAACAAATATTTATAGTTTTCATAATACAAAAATATAGTTGACAGAGTAAAAATAAACACATAATTATACACAAAAGCAATGTTTTATTTAAAAAAAAATCTTTAATAAATATAGCACAAGCAAGTTAAATATGCAACATTTAAAATACATTTACAAACATTTAAAATATGCATATTATAAAAAAATTTTACTTTATAACAACCTTTAAATGATCTGCACTGTTCTTATTCTGGTTTTAATGCCACAAAAAGTAGGCTTACAATATATACTATTAGAGAAAATTTTGCTAAACGCAAAATAGAATGATAAAATTTCTTTGGGTAAAAAAACTGGCAGCTGAAGACATTTATTGCAAATTATGTCATAAATAGCTCAAACGTTATAGGCAAAAGTGTACTAGGTCAGATTTATCTATTAAGAACTAATGAGTGAATTGCTACATGTAGGGAGTAATGATTTCACCAAACAAGTGGGCAATAAAATTTGTGAAACAGTTTATTAACTATCTCAGAAGTTTCACAACAATTTTCAAACATATATTATATTGGACTGTTTTATATAAATTAGTCAACATAAAATTGGCTACCAAGAACTTCGTACTAGGATTTGAAAAATTTCACACTTTCTAGATGCACAGCTGGACACTTTATTCAACATAATACATAAGGAAATTAAATGTTTATATGCCCGATTGTTTTGATTGCATATCAATGAAAACATATAAAAGTACCTATTATTACTGTATCAAACAAAATGACATTAATAACATATTATTTATATCAACATTTTTAGCTTAAATACAAATCATAAATATGTATTACTACCAAAGAAGTACTAGATATTAGTAACAAAGAAGAATTAAGCATGAATCACATACTAATTATATCAACACTTTTAGTTTAAATATAAATCATAAATATTATATATTATTACTAAAGAATTACTAGATATTAGTAACAAAGAAATGTTAAGCATGGATCACATATTATTTATATCAACACTTTTAGTTCAAATATAAAGCATGAATATTATTTGCCATTACCAAAGAAGTACTAGATATTAGTAACAAAGAAGTGTTAAGCATGAATAAACATTGATTGAGTAAAATACTGAGCTATATTTTTAACAAAGAAGCAATAAATTCAAAATTATTATCTAAGCATTATTGACAAGAACATGCTCTTCAACAAATTACTTTTAAATCATGATATAAACTTTTATATCAATTATTTTCATTTTCTTAGTGATTCACATGAAGTTTTTTTAATTAAAAATAAGCATGACTAGGGAAATAAAAAATAATAAGCTTACTTTGGCTCATACTTAAATTTTATTTTGCTCATATTTTATTTTAACTCAGATATTTAAAAAAGTAAACATTTGGAATTATATTATTTGATATAAATAATTTTTAAGCATATTTCAAATGATTTAAATACTCAGAATATTTGTGAAAAGAAATTATTAATGGGGAAATAAGAAATGAAAAATTTGATTGATAATTTCATTTGAATGCCTGTTTAAAAAGTTAGAAATGCAACAGTAAAACAATGGTGAAAAAGAATGCAAATATTTTTCCCCTTCTTTGATGGATGAATAATTAAATAAGCTTAGAAAAATTTACAGGCCTGAACAAAGCATTCAGTTTATTTCAAAAAAAAAAAAAACTTTTCACAAATTATAAAAGGTTTGTACTAGTTCTATTAATTATAATACAATTATCATCTACAGTGTTATATTCAGTTATTTAGCTACATTTGCATAAATGGTATTAATGTTATACTTGGTTTATAAATATATAATGTAGATATGCTCTCTAAAAATCTACTTAATTTAAATAATTTTAATTTGATCCAGAGACTGGGGAAGTTTTGAACAATGAGCATACACACTGATTTGACATGTTCAGAAGAGTGGAAGGAATATTATGTAATGTTAAAAGAATATATTACATCTAATTAATAAAGCTTACCTATATCTAATGTGCAATTAGTTAAAACTTTTCCACAAAGAAAGTAATAATATTGATCAAATTATCTCAGAAAATGTTATGTGTTTTTAGTAGCTTGGGGAATTGACAAGTCTCATGTTACTAAGATCTATTATTATTTACATATATTGTCTACATCAAAATTTTAAAAACTTTCAATTTTATAAATCAACTTTAAGAAACTAAAATCATACTTGATTACAAAGATGATACTGCCTCCCTATTGATATTTTCAGAGCTCTGAAGACATTAGATAAAATGTTCAACTCCGACTTCACTTCAATAATTGTCTATTTTTTATTTTATATCCCACTAACGTTCATTATGTGATATTTTAATTAAAATTAAATTTTCTACAATAATTGAAGAAACATAAATTATTTCAGGATAAAATATTAAACTTCTGCAACAAAAAAAAATCCAGAAAAAGAGCTCGACTCAAAATGATCACAGAATTACTCTTATATAAATTAAACATGAAAATTATATTTGTCAAAAGATTTTTTAATACATATTCAGGAATAAATGATACATTTGTTTGAATTTTTCTTTTAATAAACTTTTTAAGCATTATTGAAACTCAGATAACCAAATTTAGTTTTGAAATTTATGAGTTGTAATTAAGAGTTACATAAATTCTTCCAAAACAATTTAGAATTCGACATAGCAAAACAAAATATCATTTTTGTCTTAATGTCACCAAATTATTGTAACTGAAAAAATTTAATGCTAATAGAAGTACTTTGATATAATTTTCATGAAAAGTGGCAGCAATTTTAATTTTCGCAAACAAAATTCATATAAAAAGTGTTCTTATTTTCTTTTTAATTTTTTATAAATAATTAACAGTTTTACAATTAACATTTAAAAAAAATGTCTATAAACCTAATTTTCATGTAAGTAAAATAAAACAATTTTGAAACTAAGACAAATAATATCCAAATTTCTCTTCAAACAAAATTTAATTATTAATTAAGTAATTTTCAGACATAAGTGGACTAAAAAAAAATTCATATTTATATCAAAATCCAAACTTGCTCACCACTATCGATATCAATTGCTATACTTTTATATTGCCTTAAAGTCATGATGCATATAGATTTGTACCTAAACTCTATTTCAGGCATAATATAAGTAGATCAAATTATATTATGCCTGATTAGATGTAAGATTTTTTTCTTATTTTTTGATAATGGAATGCTTCTTTTACCAAACATGACATTTTATTTAGCTTACAAATTTCAAAAAGTTATGAAAAATAAACTGGCAGGAATTTAATTTTTTTATCAGAAGAAAATAAAAGTTAGTATGTAGTAAAGAATAAAGATAATAAAAGTACTATAATCTCAAATATACAGAATAATTTTTAAGGAAAGAAAAGCTGAAAAAATCAACTTGTTTTGTTTTAAAAAATGTCTTTATATAAGTTGAACTTAGGGCAAATATTCTTTCGAAGATTAATAATAAATTTTTACAGCAGTATGTTTTGCTATACAGTTTTGAATAGGTTTTAATTAAGATTTATTAATGTTTATATGTTATTAAAATCTAACAAAACTTGATATAAATTTTAAAAAATTTCTTACACTGATTTACAGAAAAACAACTTTTTTAAAATATATTTTTAGAAATAACCACTAAGCCAAGAAATTTACAAACATAAAATTACAATCACAGTGATAAAATACAAAATTCAAATCTGTTCTATTTTAAATTGGTTAGATATTGTATAAGGGATATCTAAAATATCTTGTTTATATCTGCTACTCAATAAGGAATTGACTTTTAAACCATTCAAAATAAAAGAGAATTTAAATTCTAAATGAAATACAAGTAATTTTTATTTAATACCAAAGTTGCTATTCAATTATAAAGTAGACACGCTCCATTTATGAATAGAACACTTGGTAAATGCTCAACTGGTCTTTTTTGGCACAATTAATGGAATTTAATTTTATAGCATAATTGTATCTGAATCTCATTGATATAGCATCTAATATCCACTTTAAAGATCTGTTTCACAAAATTCTAGGAAAAGGTTAAAAAATGTCAAATTGAATGATCTAAGCTCTCAATCTTAACAACTGAAACAGATTACAAAAAAGTTTCAATAATGCATTTGCATTAAGCAGTGACATGTTTATCAGATGTCATAATTAAATAAAAACCTATATATTAAATAAAAACAAGCTGTATTTAGTTTGGAGTTCAAACTGTAAATTTTTTTTAGGAAAGCATTTTTTTCTTTTCTTTAAACAACAATAATGAAGAAAAAGGAGATAAAAACAAAAAATAATTATTTCAAAACTTTCTACTATTTATCACAGTATACTTTCACATTAGGGGATGAGCAGACCTAATGATTAAAACATGCTTTTGATACATTTTAGAACACAAAATAAGTTAGCCAGCAACACAAAATAACATTGTGTTTCAAATATTTGGCAGTGTTCAAAATATGATGTTCACTAAGTAAGAAAAAAAAATGGTTGATTGATAATGAATGATATCATTATGTTGAATGATATGAAGAAAAATATCAACCACTTATTCGTTGTTAATAAACAAAAACATGAGTATAACAAAAAATACTAAAAGCAGTTTATAAAAACAGAAATATATCCAAATAACCAAATTTGAAAAAACAGATTTTAGATTTCAAAAATCAATAAGAATAATCAATATATCTTCAAATCAAAATACTTAAATATCACAAAATGGAACAAGAACTCTTTTCTCGGAAAGGATTCATTTTCTGGGAATGGAAGCCAATAAGAATATAATCTTCATCTTCATGCTCTTGAATGTATTGCTAAACAAAAGAAAACAAAAATTAACTTGAAACATGCTTAATTACCTTAAAACACATTAAAATAACTATATCATTGCACAGTATAAAATTTAAATCTTCATGAAAAAGAGACATCTACTCATGCCTACTCAGAATCTACATTTATCATTTTTATTTTTAGTTCATTCACTTTAGACGATAGATAATTATTCTACTGCACAATACCTCAAAAAAGAAGGGAATAATGGCCATATTTTATAAACTTGAGAGAAATACTGCATAAAACTTTCAATTCTTTTCAAATTTTTTCCAAAAATTGAAAGTAATAACCTAAGCTACACAGTAACTTTGCATAAGTAATTGAATATTATACCTACTAATAGTCATTAAACGCTGTTGCATATAGGCCACACAGCAGACACCTTGTAAAGCACTTATGGCAAAAGCTGAAATTTGCCTACCAGTAATGCAGCTATATGTTCTTGCGGTTGAAAACTAAATGTAAATTTGCAACTAAATGTAAAGTGGGTTTTTCACAGTAATTGTCAAAACAAAAAGAATGAGTAATGTCAAAATAATTCAAAAACATAATTGATCGATAACTTTTTTTTTAATACTTTATTTTATAGCCGTCGTTGAACAGCCAACCCAATTTTTGGATTTATGACTACTAATGTTCAACGCAGTAGCCTTGTTATTTTTAACCCAATCCAGAAGACAAGAGAACTCCTGGATCAAGTATCGGGAGAAATTTTGCCTTCCTGGAGGACTTTTTGAAGGAACTAACCAGCATTTGCGTTACATGGAGAGGAAGACCACGAGAACATCACACGGTTAGCTTGACGGCAAGAGGACTCTAACCCATGATCCGTCTACCACTGATATTTCACGTCAGCACTGTGGTTGGTGGAAGCCAGATGCGGATTCGTATTGACTAGCAATCAATGGAAAGCGAACGCTCTATCCCCTGAGTTATAGTGGCACTGATTGATCGCTTGTAATTTTATATGCATGATTATTTAAAAATACTTTAGATTTATAATAGCTAATAATTATCCTTATACTAAAATTTGGGGTTTAATAACAAAATAATGCACTTTAAAATTTGTAATTTGGGCAAATAACAAAAACTATGTTAAAAAGGGATTTTTGACTGAACGGATGAAACCATCAATTGTCAAAAATCTGCCAACTTTGCTGTAGATACAAACAAATAATCATAAGAATTTGGTTTGTAACACTTATACTCTATAGATTCAAATAGTTGATGCCGTCAATTGACAAATATTACAAAGTATGATTTATTTTTCCACAGGAAAATTACAATTATTACCACCACAATGCAATGTGCCATACAGCTCTCAGTGTACATCAATAGTTTGAATAGCATTAGAATAAGGTTACCATGCTCCCTGTACTTAAACCGAATGAAAAATCTGTGGCACCAAATGCAATTGGACAAAACACAGAGCTCATTATGATTTGCATTTCTATGAGTACAGAAACTATTGATGCAGGTCTCACGATGGTCTGAACACATCTCACAGTGGTTTGAGTATATTTCACAACAATATGTGGCATGAAGGGGGTGTGTTTTAGCTTCTGAAAGTTGCTTTTCAATTGATTTAACAATTTGAAGCAAAAGAGAGACAAAATCTGCATTTATGCCTTAACTTCAATTTAACCACAAAGACTCTACATTTTCTGTCTCCAAATGAAATGACAAATTAGTGTATCTCAGTTATTTCTTAAAAGGAACAGTAACCAAAAGATCTGTTTTCAACATAACCTTATTTTTCAGAAAAAAGTACAGAAATAAGAAAAACTTAATCGGAATTAATTCTTATAAGAAACAGTAGCTAAAAAGGTTTGCCCATACAAATTATTAAAGATAAATAAATGAAAAAAAATGGGGGGAAATGAAACAAAAAAAGGTTTTTTTAACACTAACCTAATTACCTTTTTTTCTTTTCTTTAAACAGAGAAAATCTTGATTTTTGATACTCTATTTACTTAGAAAATGTTGTACCATAACAAAAACACTCATAAAAAACATTAAAATGAAGGAAAAAATTGTAATAAGTTCTTTTTAAAAGTTAAATAAGCACAAATCAAATCAATCCTAAAAATATCTTGTCCATGAAATAAAGGCGTCCAGTGCACATGGTTGACCACAATCTCCCACCACAACGTTCGTCACAGCATGAGGGGGACATATGGTCCCCTCCTATAATTAGCTGTTGCTTGATCGCTAATTGCTTCTTTATATTTGAGTGAAATTAAAGGGAATGTTTATGTCACTTAGGGTGATAATTCCATATTTATATACAGCTCCATATTCTAATCAATCTATTATTGAAAAAATATTTACAAAAGAGCAACTTGAAAAAAAAGGGGGGAATTTTTAGACACTTTTATTTAAAATTCACATTCAAAAAATTCTAGTAAGTTAGGCTTTTTCTTCAAAGTACCTTTAAATCTTCAACAACAAGTGACACATTGATTCTTCTCACTGAAGCTTCAATTCTCAACTGTTCCACAACTTTTCGTCTTTGTTGAAGGTTTGACATTCTATGGGTGAAAAAAAAAATTTTTTTTTAAAGAGTAGTTTCAAGTTCTTAATATTTACAACAATACATTTTGTATAAAATGTTTTATAGTGCAGTATATCCCCAAAATGAAATCTAAAACCATTTATTTTGTTACAGATAAATTTACAGATGAAATTTCATATAACATTATGAATATTTAAAAATATAACAAATAATATTACAGAAAGTTTAATAAAATACATTTATTAAAATGACTTTGTATTATTTTTCAAACACTGTTTTAACTCTCTTTTTTTTAAGCCTTGGAATTTATAAATCCTGTATAATTCTTAATTACAGCATTTGATCAAAAACTTACTTCATCACAGAGCGTCTGAAATGTGCATTTACATTTTTCTTCTTTTGTTTGTAGTTAAGTAGTTAGTTTAAAATAACTAGATACTAAATGGGATGCTTGATGTTTCAAATTATTTTGAAATTTGTTTTTAAATTGTTTCATCAGAAGGTAATATGTCATTTTTTACCCCTTTCCTGATATACTGTATAAACCAAGTGGCATAACAAGGTTTGGGGTAATACACACATGGCAACATTTCCTAGGAATAGCAAAATTGCTAATACTAACACCGTTTACAATGCTTCCCCGAATAAACTTTTTTTAATTAAGTACTCATTGAGAGCATCAAAATTATTATGATAAATTCTTTTTTCCAAACATTTTTTTTATATATTTCTTCTCTTAATTTATAAATTCCCTTTCGAGGGTGCCAAAATTTCTAAAATAGCTATTTTAATTAGTAAATTTGTTGAGTATTTTAGGGGTGCAAATTTATGTAGTTATTTTAAGAAAATGTTTTTAAAAAAATTTTTGTTTCGCAAGTGTTCTTTATAAGTGATGGTAGTCAAATGTTGATCATTAATACCAAAGGTAGCTTTAGAAAGTTGGAGAGCGTGGAATGACATCATAAATAGTTCATGGAATGACATAACATATTATAGAACTACTGTTCTATGTTTTACTGCTTCACAACAATACAGAAAATTACGCCAAATTATATCGCGAATACTCTACTACTATCCAAATCTTCCTCTTGCTCATTCAGAACTTAAGAAACGAAGCATTAAAAGCGATGCAAAACAATATGGCGCACGCAAAATATAATTTTAAGTAGAATCTAAAGCTATATAATGCAGCGAAATACAGCGACCTTTTGTATCTTGCTATTATTCAAAAGTTATGCAAAATAACCTTAGATTTTCTGACGCTATTTAATATTACGGGATACTTGGGTTTTATTGTTTATATCATTCAGCTAACGAAATTCGAAAATTTTTCCAAAACTACAATTAATAAAGGTTTCGGACAAACCACAGAAAAAATATTTTCAATACTTAGTGGAAATATCCTTAACTTTATAATAAAGAATGCTATTGTGTTACAGTAACATAGAACCTTTGAAATAATCATTAGATTTAACAGGAAATTAAACGTAAATCATTCTTACTTTTTCAAAACTTACTTAGTTCTTCTATTATTAAAACAAGATTGTTTGTTATTTTTATTTAGAAGGCTTTAAGCGTTTAATTTCTGCTCAACGCAAAGTTCGAGAAACATTTAATGTCCTATGCAGCCGCCGTTTATTTATCACGTTAACCCTACAAATCTATGACTGCAAAATAGATATAAAGGCAGAAAGATCAATCACTTAACCAGATTGTTTACGTAGAATTAGTATAGAGGTATTTTCATATTTTTGCCCTACCTCTGTACATAAATTGAATCGTATTATACGTAAACTAAATTAAATGCTTATAAATCAAAAAATCTCATGATGGATATGGATGATGTTTTCAGTAGAAATGTAAACAATAACAATTTCGAGCTCGGCATCTACTCTAGTTCCGGTTAAAAAGTTTGCAGCTGCTTACTACATGTTATTCTGATAGGCGATGTTTTCAAACGGATAATTTTGTTTTCAATAAAAGAAATAAATTAGATAATTTCTGACCTCAAATCTGCAGTATTTTATAAGATATCAATGTTATTATGTAACTCTAGGGAGTTTGGTGTGAAAATCTGTTTTAGTTATTTTGTTATTTATTATTAAAAAAGGTGACATGGGTGCTAGATTTTGAATAGCTCGCTTTTTTTGGCAGTCTTGATTTGGCCTCTTTCCATAAATTTATTACTGTTTGTTCTTGTTGCAACCTGCGCACTATCTTGCGTTAGTGTTAACACTTTTAGCATTGTAAACACGAGTATTGTTAGCATTGTAAACACGAGTATTGTTAGCATTGTAAACACAAGTAATAAGTAATCAAATACATTGTTTGCAAGAATCTCAAAACACAGCGATGCCAAATGGCTTTAAAATACAACGGAAACAGTAACCCGGAAATTCAGGTGGTACCGAGCTTGCAGCGTTCCCTAGTGTAGAAAACACCATCCATTGGCGATCGCAACGCTCGAATACGCCATCTGGGGAGAGACCGGTTTCATGCCTTTGGCCCTTCTCCCGTTCCTCTCTTCCTCTTTTCCGTTGTATAGGAATGTACTATGATATTTTCCCTTTTCTTAATATTTTTCCTTTTTATTTAATAGAAATATTTTTGAAAATTTCTGTGATGCTTTTCTTTAGAAATATGTTCAATGTAGTTTTCAGTTCCATATAGTTTTCCAACTTGAAGGATTTTAATGTATATGAAAATCAAGAAAGAAACTAACGTAGGGGAGAGGGGGCACACGTGAACAATTTTTTTTATTTCTTCATTTTACAAAAAATATTATCAATTTCTCACAGTGAAGAAGTCCATGTGTTTAAATAGTATTTTCTTTGTCTTATGGAATTTTTTGAGATTTTTCAATAAAATATTTATTTTCTTCATTATATTTTAGAAAAATGACTTCAATTGTTCACATGTGCCCCTCTATAGGGCCACATGTGAACATGCCTGGGGCACATATGAACAAGATTAAAAACACAAAGCAATCATCGTATTTAAAAGGAAAAAAAATAATATAACAGATATAGAAACACATTATACTAAAGGGGTTGTAGCTTACTACGTGAATTTATTGGGTTTATTTGTTTATGTGAGTTTATTGGGTTAATTTCGTCAATTGGATTTTTCGCAACTTCATGTTCCTCAGGAGTTGTAATGGGCCTTTTTCTTTCTTCTCTGATACTCTTTTTTCTTTTCTTTTTTTTCATTTTTTCTATCTTTTCATTTTTAGCTTTAGCAGTTCTATCTTTCTTAGGTGTATCAGTTAATATGCGTGATTTTTCCCTCTTCGCGTTTTCGTTTCTTTAAGTTACTCACTTGGACTCTTGGAAATGGTCGGATTGGTCTTGGTGTAGGAAAAGTACTGATAGCACTACTGTTGAGATCATTGTCAACATTTTCCGCCTGACCATTAGTAAATTTTAATTTATTAATGACCATTAGTAAGTAATCATACATTTTTAAAGAAAAAAATTAACAATTAATTAATTAATTATGGAAAGTTAAATAATAATAATTTTAAATGGGTACATATTTTTTAAACTTATAATATCCTGAGGATAATAATCTTAATAATATGTAGGGGC
The DNA here is from genome assembly GCF_982258835.1 of Parasteatoda tepidariorum. Taxonomy (NCBI): domain Eukaryota; kingdom Metazoa; phylum Arthropoda; class Arachnida; order Araneae; family Theridiidae; genus Parasteatoda; species Parasteatoda tepidariorum. The sequence continues at coordinate 46,871,061 of NC_141766.1, forward strand.
ACATGTCAGTTGTTCACATCTGCCCCAGATATTTTGTTCACAAGTGCCCCATCATCTTCCCTAAACCTAACTTGAAAAATAAAGAATTTTTTATTCAATAAAAAAAAAAAAAAATTGTCATAAACGTACCTGAATGTTCACATAATGGTTTGCAATAGTTAAGTTTAGCTTATTAGTTGATTTATACTAATTTTTCACTTGAAGAAGCGAGTGATAAAAGTATATACAACACCAGCCGAAACAAAGAAATTGTCAGAATAGAACAACAAAATGGCTCATTGTTTTGAAAGTTTGGCAGAGAGGTAGGACTAGAACTATAATCTATTGAAAATACTTCAAGATTTTTTATTTCAAATCATATTGGTAAAACATACCATGTTCACATGTGCCCCCCTCTCCCCTACTACTTTCCTCTATGACTCTCCACACGCTAATGGGGAAAGCATGTAAAGTGCTACCATAGGTCGCCACTTGCAGCCCATTTCAATCGCCAATGTTGCACATTTCCAGAATTTCGTTCGTAAAATCAAAATACAAGCTAGACCACCAAAATATACATAAGAGTCCATTGAACAAGTGCATTGAGTTGCAACTGAAAGGCAACTGGGAGGGAACTACGAAATCATATTCAGGAAGTTGGCAAAAGCAGAGAACAGGAGTTGGGCCGCTTTGTAAAATTATATTCCATATAAAGTATGACCAATTTTCTCTTTTAGTACAAGTTGTGACTAATATTTTTTCAAGTTATTATCAAACGATAACTTTTTATTCTAATCAAACCTTCCTTTTATATGGATGGTGTTTTCTACACTAGGGAACGATGCACGCTTCATGCCGCCTATACTTCCGGGTTACTGTTTCCGGTGTATTTTGTAAAGCCATTTGGCTCACAACGTGATCATTGTTTTGAGATTCTTGCAAACGTGGTATTTGATTACTTATTACTTGTGTTTACAATGCTAAAGGTACTAACACTAACGTAGAAAGGTGCACAGCTTGCAACAAGAACAAACAGTAATAAACAAATAGAAATAAAGCAAATCAGGAATGCCAAAAAAAGGAGTTATTCAAAATCTAGCGGCCATGTCACCTTTTTTTAACAATATATCTGTAAATAGCTAAAACAAAATTTCAATTCAAACTTACCAGAATTACTTAATAACATTAATATCCTATGAAATACGGCAGATTCGAACTTAGGAATTATCTAATTCACTTCTTTTATTGAAAACAAAATTATCCGTTTGAAAATATCGCCTCGCACAAAAAGCTGTAGTAAGCAGTTGCAAACTTTCTAACCGGAACTAGAGCAGGTACTGAGCTCGAGATTGTTATTGTTTACATCCATATTGAAAACACCATCCATACCTTCTTTACAAGGTAAAAATAAATGTAATATATAATAATCTCGTTCTCCAATATTAACATTTCCAAAATGCTTTAGTTATCCAGCAACAAATAAAACATAGATTCTATTAAGATTGTACATTCAGATAATACCCAAGTAGCACCAATATTAGATATCAGAAAACCGGTAAAATCTAACTTCATCTTGCACAACTTCCAATATTAAAAAGGATACGTGCCGGATAACACCTACATAATATCCGGATAACAAATTTTCTTTTAAAAAATCAAAAGAAATGAAAGAAGGGTGTTTTATAAAATATTTTTAATTTAACTAATGACATCAAAACTGTAGATTAGTATATAATTTTGAAATGGACAAAGTAGCTTTAGACAGTCCGGGTAGTAATATACTTTCCTTCAGAATTTCTAATAAAAGAAGGCAATCTTAAAGTAATTTTAACTTAATTGTTTCAAGGCTGTTCTTCGAAAGCTCCGTCTTCGTATGAAATGATACTTTTTTGAGAATAATATGTTATTTTTATAATAGCTGTAAGTTTGCAACAGTTACTATTAATTGTTAGGTCAAGTTTAGCCTACCTATAGCCAGCACTCTCTATAGAAAGTGTAATATCTCTCTATAGAGAGTGCTGGCTATAGGGCTATCTTATTCTGAAAAGGGTGCAAAACGTCAATTTCGAGAAAAGTCAGAGTTTTGTGGAAAAAAAAGAGTTTGTGGTCTAAATCTTTAATATTTAAAAGCAACCCTGCTTAGCAAATGTAAGACAGAGGGTGCATTTCTTGGTTTTCAGTGGAGAAATCCACGGTTAAGAATACGACTTCAGCCATATGCACGTCACGTGTTTACAGGGCTGACCAATTCATATATTCATCCACAGATCATCGTTTTGACCTGAACCATAGAACGATTAATCTCCAATTCAGTATCCCCAGAGGTATTGATTTGTTAAGTGAACTTAGAGGACTTTGCTACCAGACAGATTTAACTTGCAGTCATCATTTACTACATGGGGATTTCGGCCAATGGAGATCGAACGCACGACCTCTTGTACAGTCCGCAAAAAAAAAAAGATATCACCCTGAATAACTTTTGTTCTAATGATCGGATTTTCACGATCTAAGTGTCAATCTTAATGGTTCCCGGGGGTGACCTCAAATATGCTAATTAATTAGTGCTAACTATTAATTAAGTTACGAAATCAGACACAAAAACGTACTTTCTCTGAATAAACATGTATTTTTTTTTACATATTTGGAATCCTGACCCTTAAAATAGGGGGGGTAGACAAAATTTCGAAAAAAATGGGTTGTAAATTAGGTCGCAATAAGGATTTATATATCTGGCGATGGTTTAAAAATATGCCAAATTACCTCGCCATAGAAGGGGAAATAATTTATAACAACCATAAAGAAACTGAATGAATGACAAGATGGGAAAAGATAGTGCTTCTCGTTGCTAAGCAACCAAAAGAATTTTTCACGTTGCTTTCTGGGCTTTTTTTTTTTTAAATCTCCTTTAAAAAGGAAATTTAAATAAATTAATAAATTATTTTTGATTCTCCAAGATTATAGAATCTTTGAATTTTTATCTGACATTATTTATTTTTGTAAAGCTGTTTTAATGTAATTTGTATGACAGTTTTGAATTAAAACCAAATTTTCATAAGTTATCATAAATTTATGAAGAGTTGTAGGGTTAAATGCTTTTGCCCCGCACTTCGAGTTTCTTAGGAAAGGAAAAAAAAAAATGATCAAGCAAAGGTGGACCTGAAAAAAGATAGCTATTCTGATGCATAATCGCAAAATTTTATAGAAATCACGGTATTTATTTTCGATAAAATTGTAAAACTTAATAAATGTTATAAGGCATTTTAAAAGCATTTTGATATATATATATATATATATATATATATATATATATATATATATATATATATATATATATATATATATATATATATATATATATATATATATATATATATATATATATATATATATATATATATATATATATATATATATATATATCATAATAAATAAAAACAAAAAAAACACGAAGAAAATTACGAAAAATAATAAGTTTTATTTATTGCGCATAAGCTGCAAGTAAATAGAACTCATAAAATAAGTAAATAAGTTCAAAATGTAGAAAAAACTTGGGAAAAATTACGGAACAATAAAAAAGGGGGGAAGAAAAATAATAATAAAAAATAAAACAGCAAGAAACCGGAAAAAAAATTCTAAAAATATCCGGAAAATAAAAGATATAATCTTTTCATCAGCTTACACGATTATATCAGCAAAAAAATAGTACTTTCTATTATTGTATAAATATAGCCAAAGTAAAATATATCAATGCAATAGTTTGAGAAGCACTCAAAAAAATTTTACAAAAAAATTACAAGCATAATGGAACACAATAAGTAAAAATATCAAGCGAAATCAGAAAATTAAGTATAAAGAAGAAACAGAATAAAACATGAAACGAAATCTATAAAGCGAGCTGCGAATTCAAATGAACTTATTACATGAACGTGAAATTTTTAAAGAATTATTTAAAATATTTTCGAAAAAGATTGCCACATTACAAAATATGAAACCAAAAGCGGAAATTGAGCTAAAAGCTTAAATATTAAAGTGCGTTCTAACTGCAGTGTTTTGGTTATACCTATTTTATATAATGTGATTATAATGCTTTTTGAATTTATTATTCTGTTTTTATCGGAGAAAATAGTAACTTCGTTAAATCATGAAAATTCTTGGAATTAGACATGAAAAGTTATGAATTTGAAAATCTAAAATGTAACAGATACCCTGTATTAAGGAAAATAAAATATTTCATTTGAAATCTATTTTTTTATTCAACATTATTTCATTTTATGCTTTACAGAATATTAAAACGGTGCGGAGATCAAGGAGGTATGTAAATAGGAAAATATATTAAAATCCATATCTTAAGTTCAGAACCTTTTTTCACGGCACTTGTTAACCAAAATGCTGTAATGATATTGTCAGCATTTCAATTAAAAGAACTAATTCGTTCTGTTTAAAACTATCTCTATCACACGACTTTTTTTTTCCGAATGTCGCATACCTCCCTTAACTATATCCGTACTTCTTCAACTACGATTAAAATAAAACTTTATTTTAAGGAGCAAGTCAAGAATTTGTACTTCTTAATATTTGCAAATGATATTAAGTAAACTTAGTTTGCAGTAAAAAGAGTTGATGTTATTTACACACTCCTTTCGTTAGTTCTTTAAAAAACATGATTAAACGAAAATTAGGTTTATAATACCCTTAATTAAACAAGAGTAACAATTGTTACAGTTTTTACAATAATTTTTCAACTCTGACACTCTTTTCATGAGATAACTTCTTTTGCCAACGATTTTGTCCCTTTTTTTTGTTAGTTGAAACCAGCTTACGCATTCTTGTAATTTTTACATTTTATCTTTGAAATTTCAATCTCGAAAGACATGCATGAAGTGACGCCTAGTCCAAAGAATCTAAGTTAAATAGTTGTAAGGCCGATTATTACGAAAACAATTAACTACTCTGGTTCAATGAAACAATTACAGTAAAACTTGGGTAAGTTGACCACTTCATGTGCATTGTTTAGTTTTAGTGGCCAACGTAGGCAACTGGTTAACTTATAGAAGGGGTGGGACATTGTTTACTTTTTCGTTTCCTACATGTTGCTATAGATTAAAATTTTTTTTTTTACTTGACTTAAAAATTTGATTTAGCAAATGGCCAAATGAATATCTCAAGAAATGTGTTTTAACCTAAACGAACTTCAATTTGTTACACAGAAATAATTTTAATATTTAACTAACTTTTAAAAAAAAATTATTTTGTTAGTTATGCATGTGAAGTGTTTAATAAAAATAATTTCTTAAAATATCAGAACACGAAAACATTGAAAACTTTAACAAAACAAAATTATTTTAACACTTTAAAATTTATTCTGTTATTACTACGCATACAAGCCTATTTGCTCACTATTGCAACTGGAAGAGCAACTTTTCAACTAACACACCTGTTTTCAAAGAATGAATGAAAGAAATGGTCAAAAGCTGACTCCCTACAGTTTCCCCAGATGGTCAACTCACAATAAGGTTTAGATTAGCTTTTTACACTATTTCACCAAACAAGTGAAATATTAACATACATTGCGAAATGACAGAAAATTTTCTGAATTTTTTTTTTCTGGTCAATTTATGAGGGTTTTAGAATAGAATTTCATAATACTCCTAGACAAAATTAACTTATTTCAGTGGTCAACATACAAGATAGACAGGTGGTCAAGTTACAAAGGTTTTGCTTCTTTATTATGTAGGAAAATTTCCGTTCTTGATAATTGAGGTCAACTTATTCAGGTGTAAAACTTACAAGTGTGGTCAACTTGGCAGGTTTCACTGTATAAATAAATCATTAATATTCTTGTTTTTTTATTACGAAATATTAGGAGAAATTTGTATACATAATTTCTTCAAAACATGTGTTAAAACTATGATTATAAGTTATTTAAGAAGAAAAAAGTCAAATGGAGTAAAAGAACAATTTTTGAGATGATGATTCTAAAAATAGCACATTTTTCAAATCTTTTTGCAATTTTTTATTTTAGTAGTTGTTTAACAAAACAAGGCATATCGAACATTTTCCTGATATAGCAATATTTTTTTGAACTGTGCAAAAGTTGAGAAATTATACAAACAACTTTTAAAGAAAATATTTTCAACTTTTTAAGACAAAAGGGTAACTTAAAAGGGTTAGCGCACAAGATTAACTTTGAATGTTGAATTAAAATTGCATGCCCATAGTTTTTTGTTCATTTAAAAAACAAAACAATCTGTTAAATTTTTCCCCTGTGCGCACATACGCATTACTCGAATAAATAAGAAGTAATAAAAAAAAATAAAATTAATAATTTATCTTCATTTTTCGAAAACAATAGTATTTTTAGTAAATAGTCAGCTGTTCTGCTTCGAATGATATTGAGTGTGATCAGTAGAATATTTTTAATTTCTTAACAAGATTTAATTCTCAGATAGCTGGCAATAATTTTAAGTTTTCTTCAATAAGAACTTAGCAATAATTTAAAAAGTAATTTTATTTTAAAGAAAAACATAAATTAAAGTACTTAAACAATTGATTAGTATATTATTGGAAAAAAATATACATAATAGAATTTAAAAAAAATTGCATTAAAATTCAATAAAAAAGTTAGAAAAATAATTCTGCGAAACACGCATAGCCAGGTAATTTACAAATTTATTTTAAGATTAAGGCGATATATAAGATGTAAAGAAGTTTTAAAAAACTCTACTCTAAACTCAGCTGCACGACAGCCCATGGAGGGCCAAGGCCTACTATGCCCATCTCAGTTTTCTGGACCTAGGGCTCTGGGGTGCAGGAGCAGATGTTCCGGTCAGGTGGTCAGCCGAACGCGGAACCCCCAGTGTTTAGTTCCCAATCATGCTTGATACTTATTTATCGACCCACTGAAGGGATGAAAGGCTGAGTCAGCCTTGCCCGGCCCGAGGAACGACAGGGCGAAGCGCTACCGCTCAGCCACCGGGGAAAGTTTTAAGATGATTAAAAATGTTGACTACGCATTCGTATTAATAATTATAAAATATATATTCAAGAAATTGATAAATATATTATTCCAAATCTATGCATACGTGTGTATATTATTGAAATTGTATCAGTTATTGAAAAAGAAAATCAAAAATTAAAAAATAATCACATTAAGTAAGCACAATCTGGTGCATAATCATATTCTATCAGAAGCACGCCTTTATAAAACTAGACATTCGTTGAATAAAGTGTTTTTTATTCAAAATGTTTTATTCATAATTTCTTTACTAAATTACAAATACATTATTAAATGACTAAAAAGAAACATCGTATTTTATAGTTTGAAAGAAATAAAAATAAAAAGATTAGCAAACGATTATTAGCGAAAAAAATATGAATGAAATTTTACACTACGCGCACGAAGTCAAGTTCCTCGCAAGTTTATCACATTTTAATATTAATCGCCCCATTTAATCATTTTTTTATTGTCGCCAAATTATTTTTTTAAAAATAATTAATTTTAATTTTTTTCAGCTTCTAATAAATAAAAACAGTTGAAACTTTAGATTTTTCTATTGAAAAATATGTAGATTATTATGGTATAAAAAAATTCATACCTTATAATTCAAAATTTTTTCATTCTCAATTTAATTAAATAATAAAAAATAATTAATAATTATTAAAAATTATTTTTTTCAGGAAATTGTCTTTGGGTAAATGAGTTTTATGAGTGGGTGCAATTTTTTTTGAATTGCTTCATTAGTTTTGAAAATATGACTGAAAACGCAAAAAGCGAAATTAACATTAAGGGGTACGAACTTTGGATCGCTCTCCTGACCAAACTATGGCTACCCCCTATATTTTGAAGGTTAGGAATCCAAATATGTAAAAAAAAATACATGTTTATTCAGAGAAAGTACGTTTTTGTGTCAGATTTCGTAACTTAATTAATAGTTAGCACTAATTAATTAGCATATTTGAGGTCACCCCCGGGAACCATTAAGATTGACACTTAGATCGTGAAAATCCGATCATTATAACAAAAGTTATTCAGGGTGATATCTTTTTTTTTTTGCTGACTGTACATGGGTCCAACGCATTACCAACCAGGTTATCCTGGCCCACAAGGTAGTGATTTGCTTAATTTTCATCGGGCGGGGGGGGGGGGGGGAATATCACCAAATTGGCGATTTTTGAAAAAAAAAGTTTAATAACTTTTAAAATGTTTAAGTTATTTGCTCGTACTAAAGCCCAGATAATTCTTCACGTCAAGATGATAGACGTAGTTTAAAATTATATCTTTGCTTCATGTGTAAGGCACTTAAACTGTGGGCTTTTACATTTTTCTTGGAGAAAAAACTTCGAAAAACCTTGTTAAAGCTATGTGTTCAGTTAATAACTTAAAAATGGATAACGCAGCTTTAAATTGTCCTTTTAGTAATATATGTCTTGGTAATTTTAAAAGCTCGCTCTTTTACAAATTATTAAGCCAAATATTTTTAATTTCACTAATCGTGACAAAAGTAAAATTTAGTCAATAGCCTAAGCTTGTCAAAGTAGTTTTTGTTTTACCTTTTTGGTAAGTAACAGACACCTACAAATTCTTTTAAACGAACTAAAAACTTAGAGAGGATGAGCATATTCGAATATTCTAAACATTAATAATTCCAACACAACGACTTCATCAAAAATCAAATTTATATTTATTTTTTACCTCTGCATCATTAATTTGTTGTGAATTGTGTTTTGAGAATTTGCATAACCTTAAATTCAAAAGCACGAAGAAAAATACCTCAAAGTTCGTTTCCATTATTTTGAACACTGCTATATTATCATTAGAGTAACTTATTTATTTGTTAAATCTGTATTCTCGTTTTACATGAGCTTTCAGAATTTATTAAACTGAATTTTTACTAAATGATTACTAGTTATAGTTAGAAGTTTAGTCTTATGTTATAAAGTTAATATTCAGTATCTTTTCGAATAACAGCGGTTTAGAAACTATTTATTTTGATGGAAACAAGAATATTTCTAAATCATTATGCACAGATCTTAACTTCGTCCAATAAACATAAAAAAACTTTATCCTTTCACATAGCATAAATTTCCTCTAACACAAATTCCCCTTTTCGTCGTTTAAAGCACAAAACCCAGAATCGGTAATTCGACGACAAACTCATGGTAATAGTAAATAAGAACCCATTATTTAGCAAACTGATATTTAGTCTAATTGCTCCGACGGTTGGAAAAATCGTTAGGAAGCTTTTATAATTCTGTTAGTCTCATAAAAACTCTTTGGAATTTGAGAATTCTGATTTGCCACGCAAAATTAGACCGTTGATTTTGCATGGCATAGCGAGATCAGAATATTTAATTGAAAGGATGCTCTTAAAAGTTCTACCACCACGCCAAGGAAAATAAAAATATCACAATTTGAATAAACTCAAATAAAGTTTTAATTTTAAACTGTATATTGTTAAAAAGAATTTTCTGATATTTAAAACGGAAAAAAAAGCTGAAATCTTTAAAAAACTACTAAACTAAAGAAGTTGAATTACAAACGCCTTTACGATAGGAAAAATTAAACCTAATAAATTATAAAGTACTTTTAAAATAAAAAAAATCTGTGTAAAATACTATTAAATAAAATTAATAAAAAATTCTTATGAACTCTGAATAAGTAATTTTTATTTCGATAAGTACATTCTGACAAAATATAAAGAAAAAAAAAACATCTACAAAAAGTAATATTTTTATTGTACAGTGTTTTTAAATTAAAAAAAAGAGCAATACATTTGTAGAAATATTTTAAAAATTTATAAATTAATAAATAGAATAGAAATTTCTAACACTTTATTGCAAATATTTTACAAAAAAGAAAAAAATACTCTAAAACTTATTGTATTAGTTAAGATTTCTTATATTTTAGCAGTTACCCAATAGAAAGTATTCAAGAATAACTTTTTTTTTTTGACAAAGGACAATATGTGAAGAATGATTTCCAAAATTTTGTTCATCAAAATATATATATATATCACATTTAATTCATAGAAATAATAATTTCTAATATTCTGTCATTACATACAAATTGCTGTATAAACATTAACTTCATATATTTTTGGAATCCTTGTGAAAAAATGTACATATTGAATCCAATTAAGTGAAGAAAGTTAATCAAAATCTGATTTACTTCTATAAAGCAAGGTAAAAGTAAGGACATCAAAACTAATTTTACTGCAATAGGATATTAAAATACAGAAGGTAAGTAACAGGAACCTCTGAGTTCTCAGACTTTTAAGTTTTTTTTTTGCCTTACTCAATAACAATTCATCATATTTTGTAAAGATGCTTTGAATTTTTATTGAAATCGTAATTTAAGACCTCCAATATGTATATTTTTCTTTTCTCATTTTAACAAGGCAATCTAAATATGCAATCGAACCTCAAAATCGTGAATTGGATAAGACAAATTTTTCAACATTATGAAAAATCTGAATACCCTATGCATTTGCTATGTTGCTAATAGAAAAAGTCTCTTTTAAGCAAATACTTCTCTAGGTGACTCTTCATTTCAGGTAATATTTTTTCTCACCAAATTTCAAATCAAATTAAAACATTTCTGAACCAAACTTTCTTTGAAAATCAAATGAAAACGTTTCCTGATTTCTAAAGGCTTAAAATGTTTTTTTTTTAAAAAAATTCCAATACTCAAAAACATTTTTTGAGCAATTTACGAATCAATTTCCTAAATCTCTTATAAGAGAGAAATTTTCCAGTATTAAAAGAGATTGCCTGAATTATCCATCCCCAAATAAGCGGACATGCAAGATGTGTTTATAAGTGAGATTATTTGCTCTTAAAATAAGGAAGAACTTGCAAATTGAATGAGTCCAAAAGAAACTGCTATTTATGACGAAATAGTTTCCATGGACAATGTTTCGGTACGGGATGACAAGAAAGAATCAGGATTATTAAAAGAACAGGAATCTGGAAATGCATCAGAAAAGAAAGATCATGAAACAGAATTTCAGCAAGACATAAAATCAACTGTAAAACAAAAATATTGACATTTGTTTGAAATGAAGTAAATAAATGTTCTGTCCTTATAAAGTATCAGTAGAGTAACTATTTTGATTGCACTGTTAAAAAATATCCGATTTCGGATATTCTAAATTTCTGATACTTTAAATGCCCCCTTCTATTTCGTAATATTGAGGTTTAGCTGTACACACCTTTAAGCGTTAAGACCCTGGGAAATTTTTTTCATGCAGGAATGTCTGCATTTTAAAATTCAGAAAAGCTACAACTTCAGAAGCTAAGAATTATTCAATGATAAACATCTTGTATAAAATTACCTTTAAGAACTCTAAATTTCCTATTAATTGAAAACATTTATAAAATTTCACACGCAGATAAAATAATTAAATGCCTACAGTGTGTTAGAGAAGACATAGCTATAATGTAAAATAAATTAACAAATATCAAACAGTTGCTTTAGCACTAAATTATTAAAAAATGGCAGTATTTCAATTGCTTCTTGTTTTAATTGATTCGTTTTTATTATCATCGGTCAGTTCTCTATACTATGAAAATCTGAAATAAACTATAGTTATAAACAGTTTTTTGTTTAACGTAGATATAACTTTTGAATGTTTTTTTCCCTTGCTTCACACTGTTTACTCATAAAATAAAATTTTTTAAAAAATGTTACTGTTTCAAGAAAGCTATCTGTTACAGTTCAGAAAATAATAAGCAAAAGGTTAATAAATGGATTTGCAAAAAATTTCTTACAATTAATAAATGGACTTGCAAAAAAAAGTAGTACATTTTGTATTTTTAGGGTAATTTTTTACAATTTCAATGAAACCTCCAGCAGTTTCTCAAATAGACAACTTTCAGAGACGTTTATAAATTAATTTTTTTAAACACTATTTCTCTATCTAATAATATGGGGAGAAAAAAAAGACTATCTACATAATTTAATTCTTTAATTATTCGGATAGTTCAAGAAATTAAAATCAATGCTTACGTTCAGAATTTGGGAGAGAAATAATTTAAACACTCAGGTACAGTTACTTTTAGATGCAAAGTAACGGAATTTTAATAAAAAGAAAATCAGTCAGAGCATTTGCTTTTCCCAGAATTTGAAAAATAAGATGTAAAAACATTATCAAAAAAATTAGGTAATCATTTGAAAACTTGTTATGGAAAAGTTATCCATATGAGGTAAGTGCATTGCACCAAATTATTGTGCTTATTTTTTTTAAATGTATCTCAAGAACATATTTTAACAAAAAGATATTCATATTGAATTTTAGCCCACAAATATATAAACTGTGTTAAGAAAAATTTAACAATTCTAACGTTCTGTATGTTCTCTTATTTACATAAAAATAAAAAGAATTTTACACATTCATTTTTTTGTTAGAAAGTTTTAATATAAAACAAACATCGCCTGAAACTAAGATACACTGCTTTGAAAATTTTACTTTCACTACACTATTGTTAAAAGTCCTTTTTTTTAATTCATAAAAAAGTAGAGCAAAAACTTTATAGTAAATGATAAATTCCTTTTTAATGCATTGTTTTTATAAATAAGGAAGTTTTTCTTGCAGGAAATATTACTTAATTTGTGAGTTAAGAATTTTATTGCGAAAGAATTTCATATTCACTACTCAATTGGGCTTCTTGTAGTCTGAAGTTTAAAATCTTAAAACTTTAAAAAGATTTTAATTTTGATAATAAATTATGAATGCTTGAAGTTGTGTAATATTTTTTTTAGCAAGAAGATAGTTTTAAATGAATTTCAGCAAATACAAAAAATAAATATTAATTTTGTATCTTTCAAAAAGTTATATATTTTCTAACAGATTGTATACAGATACAAGCTTAAAAAAGTATGAAGCTTAGTAGATATTAACATTCAAAAGAGAAAAAAATTAACAAATAAATGAAAATTAGGAAAAATTATTTTATAATACAAATGCTTCACAAGTAGTTCCAAAATGAACAATAACATGCAAACAAGTCCAATACTTTTGGTAAAAAACTTCACCTGATTATGGTCATTAATAATACTTTAAAAGTATAAAATAGATGTAAACATGCTAGAAATACTAAATTGGAATGACCATGTATTTATTTGCTTTGGAAAGTTAAAATAATAAATAGGATTACATTTTTAAACCTAAAAAATTAATGCTAGATAACATTAAAAATTTTCTGACAGGCAGAGGGCTAATGATAAAGTAAAATATTTTATATATGATTGGCCTATCATAATTTCATTTTTAAATAAACAAAAAAAATGTGGAAGTGAATGAGTCGGTGATAAATAGCTTAACTAACTAGTGGTACTTTTCCGTATTGTTTATATATCCATGAAAACAAAGCGAAATTGTAACAAAATAAACAACAATAAATTGAATTCCTATGCTGTTTTGCTTTTGAGAGAGTTATAAAATTCTTTGGGTAACCTTTATGTATAGGTGTTCGAACACTTAAGAATTATAAGTATAAGAAAATAGAAAGTAAAGGAAATAAGACTAGGAAAATTTGAAAAACTATTCATGAATTGGCATACCTTAAGATAATCAGTAGAACAACTATTTCTTTAAGGTAAGAATTAGCTCTCTGGTGAATCCAAGAATTTTAAATAGGAATCTGAGGAATCAAAGAATTTAGAACAAGGTTGGTGAGAGATTTAGAGGGTAGTGGCTGATTTTATACCTTATTATGACTACTTAGTGTGAAAAAAGCAAGTATTTTGAAATTTCATTCAATTTATTTTTATTTTTTTAATTGGCAGAAAACTTAACGAAAATAGTAACAATTTTCTTCTAGTTTGAATAATGAAATCTGCATAGCATAAATTTGAATTCATGACAAAATGTTGATTTTGACAAAATTTGGAGAAAAAGTAAGTTATTGAAATAATATTTTGCATTATATATTTTTAAGTTAATTTTTAACATTTTAATATCACTGTATATTTAATAGTAGAAAATTACTACTAAATACTATTTACGTCCTTATTTTTCACTGTTTGATACTGTTTAACATTATTAGCACCATGAATCAGTTACTTTGAACATTAGCAAAGTTGCCATTTACGTGTGACAGCATAATACTTAGATTGATTATAATAAGAAGTTAATAAATTTAATAAAGCAAATGAAACACCAGACTATATATATTTGAATACAATTTAGAGCTAATGCTAGGCTAAAAAATTAAATTTAATGCATTTCAATTCTTTAGTTACATTTAAAACTTTCTTCAAAAACTAGAAAATGCAATATATGTCAGTTTATAACTGAGTTAATTTATACTAAGCAAAGTTTACGTTTTATCAAAGTAACTTAAATTTACAACTTCAACTTATTTGATAAGGAAGAAACAAAGCTTTTTAAAACAAGAGAATACTTTCAGTTTGAAAAATATCTCTAAAAATAAATGATAACAGAGAATTTCAGTTTTGAAGCAATATAATATAACAACTATTAAATTTATTTTACCAAAATTTTTCCTCATATTTCTTTATAAAAAGAGAAGTAATAAAAATTCTCTCATAATATTAAAAGGAAGAGAAATAAATCAATAAACATGAATAATTTTAATTGTAGAAAATTTTCAAAACAAGAAGCAATTTAGATTAAATATAGTTACCTTTGATGTAAACAAGTTATTATTTAATAAAGTAGACAACCACAGCCATATTCAGACACTTAAAATATTTTTACATATATACAGTTGGTCCACTGTAGATAAAAAATTTTGGCAGTGTCAACAGCATTATATACAGATCTAGGCTGTTCTAATAACCATTGTGATAATAATCATTAGGGAGTAAAATGAGCAAAATTTTTTGAGGCAGTGTGTGCCCTAATGAATGACAGAAAAATATGGCAGTGAAATAAATTGCTACAAATTGAGTTCCTAAATTTCAAAAATTTTGCAATTTAAATCTATCGCTAAATGACCATAATAAATATTATGTTTTAAGAAATTAGGAAGATGAGGTAGACATCATTAGAAAAAGCACAAATGCGAGCAATATTTTTAACACAACAAATGAATTATATACACATTATAAATTCATGCATTGATATGAAATAAATATAAGACACATTCAAACCATTAGCATTCACTTAAAATGAATTAATATACAGTTAAAATACCTTAAACAAAACAATGAAATAACAATTACCATTTAAAAGAAGGTATTTACCAAATAAATAACACAAAATTGTTTCACCACGAATGTGTAAAATAGTTAACATGAGAAAAATGATAGAAATAAGATGTCAAAGGCTTTCAAGATTAAAATAACTTTTAAGTAATGTTTAATTACTAAAAGTTAGTCTTATTCCAGGTTTTAAAACTAAAACACCAATGCTTATAAATAAAATAAACTGGAAATTTTACAACTAATTTCCTTCAAAATAAATCAGACCACTAAAATATTGAATAATCTTTTAACAAGTTCTTTTTCTCAATATTAGTAAAATAATGTTTTTCAGTTTAACTTAATCAGTGATAAGGTTCAGCTGATATGCATTGGCAAGGGTTACTGGTTAAGGATTAAAATATTTTTTTAATATTAAGAAGAATTTTATTTTAATATAAGAATTGTATGATCTAGATTTAAACCTCAGTTATTTTAAAATTTACAGATCTTTATTTAATTCCTAAGTAAATAAATATTTTTATTTCATTCTTTAGTTTTTTTCTTAAAATATCAAGAAAATGTTTGTCAGTATATCTTGTCTTGCACAAATTTAATCCCACCCATGACTGAACAAAATGGCAAAAATATGAAATGATATAAAAATAGTAAATTACTGTGCACCAACAGATTACAGCGTTATATTTCGTAGTGAAACAAGAAAAATTTTAACAAATCAACATTTAAAGCAATGATAATGCAGTAATAATTTATGAATAATGTTGCAATTAAAAGATTTAACAAAAATAAAGAAAAACGAGATTCAGGATAAGTGATAGTATACTAAATAACATCACAATTCGGAAATGTAAGCTGTGAACGTCAACCTTTTTGATAGCACAAAACAATTGAAAACAAATATAGAGTTTAAGTCCTGATATGACAAAACAAAATGAATCACATGTTTTTAAAACAGACTGTTCACTAGATCATGGATGGAACTTCATGTATATTTACAATGAATGTAGAAATGATTGATTCAGTCTATGAAAATACTGATGGGAAGTAATCAGATCCTTTACCTGAAATAATAAAAAATTATTATAAATAGTAAACATAGCAGGGAATTGCTAAAATTAACGGTGACTCACCAAAAAGACTATATGAGTCTACTCACTTTTTCTTGCTTACCACAGCTAATTTTCAAGATTTATAACTTAAATAAATTTTAAAAAATTATAATTTAGTACCAGCTATAGGGATCAATAAGAGAAGTTAAATCGTAAAATTGTTGCAGTTTATATTTTTTATATTTATGTTTCTTTGGGGTACTAAATACAAATCCGTGTTTTGAGACCAAATTTTTCTCCAAAAAATGAGTTTTTTTTAATAGAAAAATTAGTTTTCTTTTACCTATAACTTCTTTTTTTATTCAAGAAAGAAAATTCTTGATGGCGTATTTGATAACTAAAGAAAATTTACTGCAAAATATCTATGTACAACATGATTGCAAAGTTAAAAAACAAAGAATTACGAGTATAAGAAAAATTACTATAGCACTGAAATAATATTTCTAAAGTAATATTTTTATAACAACGTGAAGTAATAACTGAATAACATTAAACATAAGAGACAGTTTTTCTACAATTTCAGAAAGTTATGTTACTTATGTTATAGCAAAATATGGTGCTTCTGCCACTATTGTGTTTGATGACTATGAAGAAAAGTCATATAATGAGAGCATGTGCAGATATTAATAAATCTTATATGCATTCATTAAGGAAAAAAAGCATGTTTATACTCATTTACATTAAAGACCTTGCAGTAACTACAACAGTAATTTTGTCCATCTCTAATAATGTGAAAAACTTGATTAAAATGCTTATGAAACATTTTTATCTGCTAGTATTTCTGAAAAGCAGGCCAAAGAAAATGCTGACATTCTAATAGCAATAAACCTGATGGCAAAGGAGAAGAAATCTGTTGCAGTTGTTGGGGAGGATGTTTATTTGTTGGTGTTATCTCTATCAATTCTCTCCATGATATCTCTATCAATTTATTCTAATGAAATTTCATCACCTAAAATGTATATTCTAAAATCAGGAAGTAGAGAATTATCAGATTAGCTTTACGATTCCAGAAGTGCAGTGGGATATGGGATAAATTTTTTGCGCAGACAACGCTTGAAAAAATCTTATGCTTTTTCTATGCTTTTGTAATTGAAGTCATTGATGTCTTTAGAAATCAAAATGCTACTCAAGGAGAAATAAAAAACAATGGGGAAAGTTATTCTTGGCATATACGGCTGTGCTATGCAATTATCATTGGATCAGTGGTGATATTCATCTGAGAAATCAGCCCTCTGATACAAAATCCCATATTTTGTTCTTATCACCCCCAGCAGAAGCTGCAAAGCACAGTATTTATAATCAAATTCAATAATGTTGTTGTTAATTTACGTCGCACTAGAGCTGCACATTGGGCTATTGGCGACGGTCTGGGAAACATCCCGGAGGATGATCCGAAGACATGCCATCACAATTTTGATCCTCTGCGGAGGGGATGGCACCCCCACTTTGGTAGCCCGACGACCTGCGCGCGAAGTCGAGCACTTTACGGTAGCACAGTTTAAAGAGGACCAATATCGCACACCCTCGGTCCCTACGCAGACTAATCCAAGTGGTCACCCACACTCACACTGACCGCAGCCAGTGATGCTTGACTTCGGTGATCTGCTGGGAACCGTGTCTTCACGATCAGTCCACTGCGGGACCAAATTCAATAATGAATTTGCATTATAATCCCTGCAGGACCGTAGGGATAGAAGATTGACTATTGGTCTTGAATCCATTATAATGGTTTAATTCTTGCTTTAACTAAAGTTTCATAACTCATTAAGTGTGGTTGTATGGGAGCATGTAGTTGTTAGAAAGTATGGAATTGAATTGAATGTAGGGTTTAGTGGCGCAAGGTCGTTAGAAAGTATGGATAACTTTATCAAGTGCGTGTTTAAAATACAATAGAACCTGCTGTAATACATAGAAAATATAATATCAAAACAATCTAGAAAATGAGAATAATTCTCTGCAGAAATAAGAAAGACACCAAAGTTTAATATTTCTGTACCTTTATCCCAAAGAAATAACTCTGAATGTGAAACCACCATAGCCTATTTATAACTGAAAAATATATTCTAAGATTTCTCTGTTTTTGTACCTTTACGAAACTATGTAAAAATATTACTTAATTAATTTTAATAGGTCAGAGCTTTTATTTACACTGAAAAATTATAAGAACTCTAACCAATTTGATTCAAGTAACCTTTTGGACAGTTCCATGAGAAGAAATACTAATCCTATTCTATGCAAAAAATTAAACTTAATACATTTTTATTAAAAAATTAAAATTAACTAAAATAAACTTAAATTTCAATAATTTAGTTATTAGAAAATATTTATGGCATTTCTTCTAAGCTACATATTTTGATATTTTGCTGCAAAAATTAATTTTCTGCCATTATTTAAAGCTTGCATCTCAGGAAGATAAAGTGCTTAACAGCATTTGAGTGAATTTAAAAAAACTAAAATGCTATTTAAAATGCTTAAAAATACTAGCTGTTAATGTAAGAAATGAACTAAAAATTAGATAGTTGATGCAAAAATTAGGTATCAAATTAGAAAAAATTCCTAATCTATTTACATAAGATATCTAACATTAAGATATCTATTTTTTTATTTTTTGATAAATAAGAAAATGGCTTATTTGGGGTTTTAAAAAAGAAATAGCTTTTTAAAAATTCTGAAGTATTGAAAAATTAATGGTAGGGTCTATAGCAAAAATCATAAATTTACAGTCTGAAAATTTAATACATTTCTCCTATTAGTTAAAAATAAGTATTCATACAAATGATTCATTCCAGTGTCATTCAAGTAAGTGGTCTTTTAGAGGTGAGTTTTATATATAGGAGAATTGATAATAAAGGACAGAGTGATAAGTAAACTAAGGGACAATCTTTATCTGATGAATTGTAAAATTATAAAAATTCTAATGAAAAATATATTATAATATTTATAGTAATCTTCTATATACAGTCACAAATACAGTACATGATATCTGTCATGCTGTATATTTATACTGAAAATTTACTTTGCATATCTGACCATAAGATTAGGATCAAGGGACAGAAGTGAAATTTTATGCATTCAAATTGAACTTTTATTCATAATATTTATGACACAATGTATTAATTTCCTTTAAAATGTGTCACTAAACAACTATAGTAGTTTTTTAAAAAATAAATAAATTGAATAAAGGCATATGTACAAATTTTACACATTCTGGAGATAGACCCCTATGTCTATAAAAATGTTCATGCATATGTTGATAATCCAATAATATTTTCGCAATCTTACAAAGTTTCATTCATATTCATTCTATTTAACCCATTAAAAAATATCGATTTTGTTTGTTTTCAATAAAATTCATTTTCAATATCTTTAACATTAAAATTAATTAAGCCTCAAGACATGTAAACAAAACTTAAAACAAGAAAATTGTCTTTAAATTAAATTGTTAGAATATTTTTTAAATATTACCATCACGAAGGAAACACAATGTCAACAACAAGCCCATTCCTAGGATCTGGCATGCATAAATCACAGTAGCCGCCACATTTTCCTTTTATAACTTGATCATTCTGAAATTTTTTAAATAATAATGACATTATGTATATTTAACAGCAATCAACACATGTACACTAATATATGCGTATGTAATAACATACCGTATTTTTCGGCGGAAGAGCCGCGGCGCTATGGAAAAAAAAGTTGTTTTTTTCCTACATGCGGTGCTTCCGATGGAGCGGCGCTTCCGACGAAATTTTTTTTTGTAGCAAAAAAATTTGTCAAGGAAAGTTATTTAAGAAATAATTTTCTGAGAGAAAGATTATTAAAAAAAATTAATAACGAAGTCGACGAAATATTCGCCCGTATCGCGATCTGCTGCAGAACATCGCCAATTCTTAGCAAACTTTCGGGAGCAGCCTGTAAGAAAATAATAAACGAAATAATAATTTTAAAAAAACATCGCATAAGGAGAAAATTTAAAAGGTATGCATCTTGTATCCACCCCAGCTTAAGGAAAAATCGCAAGCTAGAAATCTATTTAGCACCTCAGCAATTGTAATTTAAGCAAACAGAAAAGGAAGAATAGGACCCTAAATCCGACACTCACGGGACTGACGAAATGCCGAACTTCGGATCTCTTTCGGAAATTCCAATATGGCCCCCAAATATTACTATAATTCAATTCCACTTTTAATTTCAGAAAAGCCAATAAATTTAGTCAAGTTTCGATCATAGATTATGATGGGGTGAATTTAAAACTGGCCCATCATAAGAGAAATTTTACTAATCAAAATAATAATCTATATAATATAATCAAGAAGAAATAATCAGAATCCTATGAGGAAGAAATAATCGTTTCTTCTTTGGAGCGAGATCATAGTTCTCGTTTTTTCTCTTAGATAACATTTTGTTTTAACAAAAGACGCTTACCTCGCAAGAAAAAAAAAAAAAGCTAACAGGGAACTACAAAAAAATTTTTTTTTAAACTAAATGCTAAGAAACTAACAATGAATAACAACAAAAAACAAGCTAAAAACTAATAACGATTAAAAAAAGCAAGCAAGCAACAATTAACAAGAAAAAATACAAAGTGGCAAAATAAAAAAAATTAATGAATCGAATAAAAAATCGCAAAAAGGGATAAATTCATTTTATTGTCCATGTGGTAGTTTCAATGTCAACTGGGTGTGGCCAATTTATGGTCAAACAGAGGAGGGAAATTCGGGGGCAAATCAGTAAAGCACAGCTGTCAAGATTGATTGATCAGTTTTTTCCAACTTCCATTTCTTTATTTTGTTCATTGGAAATGCTGGTGTTTTTTCTTCTCACTTTATTTTAAACTGCTTTAGAAACAGATGTTTCCTTTGATACAGATTTTTTTTTTCTTCAAGCTTCTTTTTTATTTTTAAAAGATAAAATAAAGTAAGTTATTTCAACAGAATAAAATTCAAAATAAAAAGATATGAAATGCATAAAAAAATTTAATTTTTTATTATACAGATACTCTAAATGGTAATTTAAAGGTCTCTTCTAAAAGGATGCTGATATGCGCGGCTTAGCACTATTGCGGCGCTTACTATAACTTTTTTTAAAAAATTTCATTTTTATCGAGGTGCGGCGCTTTCGCCGAAAAATACGGTACATAATATCTACCCTATTTTGAGCCCTACAATATACTAAGCAGCAGCAACAAAATTTAATAATATGGATGCAGTATATCATTGCATAAAATATTTTATTGGACTGAATAATCATGGATCTAACGTCACTAATATCCAATTATAAATCATGCAACAGTTAAAACCATTAAAATAAATATTAAATATTCAATAAAATAAACGATATAGCTTTAAAAAAATAATGGTAGCTTTATTTTTAAAATTGAAACATTAGAACAATAGTGAAGGCAACACATTTCTTTACTCTAAATTAAAATACCAAATTTTGCATGAATAAAATTATTAAAAAGATAAGAATCATTAAAACAAATTTTAAAGAAGTACACATTTTCTGATGTGAAAACAATAATGCTGATTTTCATCTGAAAGATGGAATAAACGTGACTTTCAAGATTATTAAAGTGTAAGAATTTCCAAAGCATTTCTTTGCAATCACACCTTTCTTAATTTTTGACAGTGACTTGCATATTTCTTTAATTGTTTTTTTTTTCAGCAACTATTTATATATGGAACTCTTATTAAAAGAGAGGGAGAATAATTTTTTTCGAGATAATTGTAAGAAAAACTTGATTCTGGAAAAAGCCAGGGGAGCATTTTTTTACAGTGCCTGTAGTGGAAAAAGTATACATTACAATATCTTGCTATTACCATTTTGCCCCCTGATTTTGGCCTGTATTGTATATTCTTTAGAGAGAGGGTGATAATGTAATTTAAAATGCAATGTTCAACTTTAAAAACTACTAAATACACCACCCATGCAAAAATTTGATGTTTAAAATCCCTGCAAAATTACAGAGCTTTAACAGAGAATAAACATGATTTTTACTTACTCTTATTCTTTGCAAGGTAATCTCTGCCATACCCGACCTTGGTATCCATTGAGTCTGTCGAGCTATCCTAAAATCTGTACCTTGCAAAGAAATAAAAAATATCCCTTGAGGACATTTTGGTTTCCTTAAACAGTCACCAGCAGTTCCATATGGCACAGGTCGACCATAATATGTAGTACTAAATGTGTAATCATCAGCTGAAATAAAACAGTACATTTGGTCATCAATAACTAAAAACTGAAGTCATCAATAATTAAATAATAATTTTAAATGATTAACAACTGTGATTCACCACTGACAGTGATGTTAGATTAAACATCTAATTAAACAATTTATGTTCAAAATACCTTATTTGATATATTGAAAAATTTATTCAAAACAATTGAATAAATAGCATTCATAAAAAAAATACTTTACATGGTTTTAAATTTTTTGAAAAATCGAACTAGAAATGCCATCAATTTGTTGGAATTCAAAGTTTTATCTTGAGTATTAGTTATAAATGAGAAGCAATATACAAAGGGATCTGATATTGGATTTGAACACCCTTTCAAGTAAAATTCTGAAACCAATTGTGCTAAATATTGTATTTTCAAATAAATTTAAAAATATATAGTAAAACTCTAGTTTATAAGGATCCGGGTTATATTGAATAGAATTTTTCAAAGATGGTTTTAATATTAAAAAACATAGAAAGAAAAAACTATGATGCTATAAGCATAACTTGATCTAAAGAAAACTGTGTCACAGATTTCATGAAAATTGCTTTATTAACAGCCTCATGCAACTGAAACAAAATTTATTCAAACTAGTGATTTTTGCTTAATTTTTTCACAAAACATTTCAGTTTTCTGATTCAACTTAAACAATTCAAGTGTTTTTCACAGATGGCAGCAGGTTAACTTGACTTTGAAAGCTAAGTTTGATAAAACTATTTCTGATCAATCACAAAGCAAAAACCCTCCGTTTAATGGTGGTGGTGAAGAGAAATCAGAGAGATAGGGAATATAAAAAGATAATTTTATGATTAAAAGATATTTTATTTTATTTATCCTAGATAATTTTATGTAAATAATATGCTGATTCTACAATGGCATACTAAGTTTAATTAAGAGATGCAAATATTACAAATTACCTATTTGCATTTATAAAGTAATTTTGGGATTGAAATCCAAAACTATGATTCCATCTTGATGAATAGCCACTTTTAATTCAAATTTGTTATTTATCACTGATAAAAACCGATTGCTAATATTTGATTAATTATCAATTTTTACATGGTAATTTCAATTATATTATGTCTTTACAGTTCTTGATACAGACTAACATTTTCTGATCTGATTAGATATATGTGTTTTAGTAAGCATAAATATTTTGAATTTGTAAAAAATGATTGAAAATTACAAATTATTACCTAAGACGAATGTAAAAAGTACTTTTATCATATTTTAAAAATAAAAACCTTCATCATTGCACCCAAAATTTTTCAAACAAACTTTATTAATTCTATTTTGAAAAACATTTTTTTAAAAAATGCTGTTAATGGTTGTAATGCTTTTAAAGAGTTTAAGTAATATTTCAAAAGATTACAGGACACACAAATCTATGATAAGATCCAAACTAGGTGAGCAGATGACAATTCAAAAGTCACTTTAAAAAATCTCTTCTAGCTTATAGTTGAGAAAACACATATGAATTTTTTCACTGGCAATACAACACACATCGAGGACAAATACAGCACACGTCATGACCTGTCGAAAAAGATAAGTTTCTTTGATGGACAGCTTTTTTACTTCGAGAGTGATTTAATGCTACAGTTAGGAAACTGGTGGTCACTTTCGAACAGCAATCAAACCGGTTGCTAGAAATAAAATTGAAGAAGAGAGTTTCAGTTGCATACGGGTATAAAGCTCTCAGAAAAAAAGCACCTGACAGTTTCTGGAAATTTCTTTCCTTTCAAAAGGGTTGTAAGACTACATTTATTTTAAATTGTTCAATAATAGTAAGTAGATAAGTAATAAGGAGTTAAAGTGTGAGGTTCTTTATCTGTCTTGTAATCAGTAGCTCAACCAGTTTAGGACACTGTAATGTATATGATATTTAAGATGGTTATTGTAATGATAAAGAGAATATTTCCCTCTGTAAACTATTGAATAGATTCCACCACCTGGGTGCATGTTTCTGTCTGAACACTTGTAGATTATTTGTGATCTATTTTTCACATTTATTGTTGCATTTATTTTATCAGTACAACTGAACCACCAACACCTTTCACAGAGAAATTGAAATCTTTTCTGGAATCAAAAGGTGTTATTGGTAATGTATGGCTATGTCATGTGTTTTGTTTCACTATGACAGAAAAAAACCCCACAAAAATTAGTTTTTTTCCATCTTCCATGTAAAGAACAAACAGTAAGACACTTTTAAACATTTCCTAAATCATCTTTTGCCTTATTATAATTGGGTTCAACTTCTTGATTTAACAAGTGAATTACTAGTTCACATTTTAATGTGTATACTTTTCGGTTATGGGTTATATTTCTTTTCCAGTGTTTATCAAAATATTATGTATACATTTTTAAGTTAAGTTCTACTCTTGCACATTTATACATTATGCAACCAATTATATTTTACTTTTTTCTTAATATCATAAAATCCAAAGTGATTTCTTCATGGGAGACTAAGGTCATTTTGATTACAAAAAATAAAGGTACTAATATTCTTTTTAATTTAGATTTCAGTTGCTATGCATGACTTCTACTTTATTAGTGAAATTTTTATAAATGTAAAAGATCAGTTAAAATGAGTTCAGCTAGAAAATTTCAGGCTTATAAAAATATGATTATAATGATCAATTTTTACTTTGAGATTCAATGGAAACTGGTTTTCACTTAGAAACACTTAAGAGTATTCTAGTTATAATTTAAACTAGATATGAGTTTGAAATGTTTTGGAATTTTTACAAGTGTTCTCTTTTTTGAAATAAATAAATATCATTTAAGGCATATTTTTGTAGTTTACATTAGATTATGATTTAACCTTTGATAAAAAAAGCATTTATAAATTAGTTATTTAAATATAATGGCCAATTAGGATGTAATTACTGATTATTTTTTCAAAATCTAAATTTTCCTTTAAGTTAGATATTTTCAAAGGCAATATTTTCTCAAAAAAATACAAAAACTTTAAATAATACTTACATATTATTTGAAGTGCTGTGATGTTTAAAGCTATTTTATAAAAAATGGTATAACCAAAATCATTCCTATTGCAGTCACAACCATGAAGCACATCATTAGAAAAACAACTTTCAGAAGTGTCTGACCTGAAGCTAAAAAGAAATAGCTTATTTACAATAAATTTTGCAAATTTAAATTATTTATTATTTTATCCCAAGCATTAAATCAATATAAAGCAGTTTTTCTTCATTTTCATTGATTCACTAACAACTTGATTCTCTCATTATTTTGCCCATAACTTTGTTGATATACTAATTAATTCTAACATAGATTTATTTCCTGATTCACTGACATATGGATTCATTTATTTGCTTATTCCTTAATTTGTTTGTTCTTTAATTAGCTGATTCACTAATTTGTTCATTTATTCACAATATTAATGTATATATAAAATAAAGAAAATGACCAAAGATTTCAGGTGATGTTAATTGAGCAGATGTTTCCTATAGTACATTTATAAAATAATAAAGCATTACAATTTTGGATAAAATTGTATGCAAATTTAACTTGAAATAGCACTTATCTCCATTGATTTGCATTACACTTCTGCTGACTGATCTAGAACGTTTTTTTTTGTAGGAAAGCCACCCAACTTAGTTTATAAGAAGTTAAACTAACAATTAAAAAATTATTTTTGCCATTTAAAACTAAACAGCGCTTTTTTTAAGAGGTGTCTCGTCCAAGCTAGTGCTAAGCTGTTAGCTTAAGTTTAACCTTACAAAAGCAATATCAATAATTTTAAATGCATCAAAAATTTAACTTTAAAATCAAATAAAAAAAAGCTAAGATAACTAAAAAAGATTACAACTTAATTAAGTTTTAGTATTTCAAGTAAATTAGGATTTCTATTTAATCTTTTTTAAAAAATGATTCATTTTAAGGAAATTCATTCTTTTTTGGCAGTAAAATTATCAGTGAGACCATATCAATACAAACAACTGATTTCTGTTTTGAAGATACACTTCAGAATATAAATATGAATAATAAATTTAATTGCTAAAAGTAATTGTTTTATTTAATGCTTTAAAAAATTTTCTTAAGGAGAAAGCAAATGAGCTATGATTATAAAGTAGATTTTTTTTATGAATAATCATTGGAATTAATATTTATCCTGATGCAGTTCAGTCTTAGCCCTTTTTTTTAGACACTACTCTTTATTAAACACTACATATTAATTTTCAATGAAATATTGGATATTTGTTTATGGATAGACAAACCAGAGTTTAACAGATTTAACTTCAAAGGCACATTATAATAAGCTCATGCAGCCAAACTTCTATAATATAAATATCACTAACTTAATTTTTGGATAACTCAAGGCAATTTTAAATCTAGACTAAAAATCTAAACATAATTAAATACTTTATCTATTCTTCAAAATGTAGTTTTTCAATAACCCAAAAAATATTTACATAATTCATCTTGAAAGTTTTTAGTATAATAAAAAATGACCACAACTTAGGACTTTGAAAATTGAGTAATTAAATTTCCCATCAACCGAAGTTTTGATAACTCAGAATATCTTCACTCCCAAAACTTTTCAATCCATGATACTTTATTCAGATATTCTTTTAAATTGAAGTTATTTGAATTTTTTTTATGTTAAACCAAAATAAATAGAATTACTCATAGACAAATAGAAAAATGACTCATTGCCTAAAGAGGTTAAATTAAAATAAAAATTATAATGTATTATACATTAATTAACATTTTATTTTTATTATGATTATTTTCACATAAAATGTACTAAAATTTCCGAAAAAAAAACAATATAGAAAGCTCAAAATTTTAATATAATTCATATTACACCATATATAAAATATTAATCAGCATAATATTATAAAACTTACTTATTTCCAAGCTCTGTAGAATAAATAACAGCATAATTATGATCCTTAAGAGCAATATATTCTTGAGGATTTCCTGTACTCATAGCATGACAGTACAATGTAACTGGTTTTCCTTTTATATGTATTTCATAATTTCCATCACTTGTTTTCCTTTGTAAGTGATAAATATCTCGACAACTTTTTGGTGTACCTATATATAAGACATGTTATTTTTACATTAATTGTTATTTATTAATTGGTACTCATTAATTGAACATTAATACAAATGAAATGATAATATATATATGAATAGCTTAAATATTTTCTGAAGAATAATTACTTTAAAATAAATTTAGATAACTGCGTGTAAAAATACAACTTGCTTATTTAACTCAGATATCTATTTAGTTTTGGTCTACGTAAATAACAGTGCTAGTTTTCACTGAACATATATTAAATTTACAGAAATGTAAATAAAATTTTACTTTTAACATTAAACTCTAACACTTGAATTATAAAAAGTTCCCTTTGCAGTAGAGAGTTTTCAATCTCTTTTTCCTGAGAGCCATGTTAACAAATTGGGGAAATCACGATGACTAAACATTTACAAGATATAGCAAAAACTCATTTACTGGAGGAAACTTTACACTTAATTATAAAATATGTTGCTGAAATGTTAAATTTTTAACCTGTTTGTCGATTGTAAAACCTTAAATTAGAACTAAATTATTTCTTACATTTTTACTTTCTGAGACAGATTAAATATGGTTATACTTATGCAGGGTAACAGTTCTTAATAAATATTTCCTAGAATCTTGCCAAAAATGAAGTCAAAAAGTTCAGTAAATAATATTTAAGATACAAGTTAACAATTAATATTTAAGAGAGTATAAAACAAAATGCTATTAAATCTAGCAAATCACTACTACATAAGGCTGACACTGAATAATAATAAGTACTGCCAAGGTCAGAGGCCAAGGCATGCCTATTCATTTTCCTATCCCCTTTTTGGGACATAAATTTAAAATAAAAATCATTTAATGTAAAAATTTCAAGACATTTGCTTTATATTAGCTTCGAGTCAGATTCTTCCTTGCTTAGCAGTCAAATGACTTGATTTTTTTTAATAAGTCACAATCTTTAAATGTTTAGTTATCTGAAATAACTGCCATTTTACAGTAGTTACATTTTTTTCATTAAGTACTTATTTTTAGCTAAATGAGATAGCTTGGCAGACCACTAGAGACCTGCAAACCATGCATTGCAAACCCTTAATTCAGAGTAACCATTAACCTTTTATTTCAGATTTTTCAGAGGTAAAACTTTTAAAACACAAAAAAAGGTTAAATTATAATGACTTACATTTTGGAAGAGAACAACGTCTTTTCTTTTTAGGCTTAAGGGCAGCATCACATTTATAATTCGGCACTCTTTTGCCTTGTAAATCAAAGCACCTTAATTTTCTTTTTTCTTTAGCATCTCCACAATGACCTTCACACTAAAAGAGAAAAAAGTTTGAAGGTTAAAGAGTAAAAATGGTACACTATTTATTATAATGGTATACCATTATAATGCACAATCATTATAAAATAGTTCAGTAAGGTTGCATCAATGTTATATGTACTACTAACTGTTATATGTAATTAGAAAACTACTAGAATCAAAATATCTTAATCAAACTCTTCAACATTTACAATTATTAATAGATCCTTATAATTTTTTAGAAATTTATTTTTTATAATTCATAATTCTATTGCAATCTTATTATATATCTTCCAATACTTGAGTTTCATGCAAAATATATTATCACTAGTTGTGAACAAAAACTAAAATTTTTGAAACAAAATAAAATCGTTTTACTTTTATCAAGTCTTTTAAACATAACTAACTCTTATTATGACATTTAATACATCTGTTTAAATTATTTATAAGTGGAGATCTGCAACTCTTTTTATTTTAACTCATTAAAATATCAATATATTACCCTTTTATCACCAGAAAAAATGATTTTCCATAACTATGGAAATTCCGCAGTAGTTGAAGAATATGCCCTTACATAATTTATTAGCAGATTTGTATTGCAATTGAAAATTATAGTAATCACAAAGTAGTAATCAATAAAAAATCTATAATAAAGTTTACTTGTTTCCATTCTTCAGGTTTCCATATAAACCCACTTGAGCAATTTCCAAAGTTACATTTTTCAAAACTTTTAGGTTTTCTTAAAGAACCACAGAAGCGTCTTGATTTCATTTCGTCCATTTCTTCTGACTCAAGCCAACCATAGGCATTCACAGCATGACATGCAACTTTACGTGTTTTGTAGCCCTCATCACAAGATTTCGAACACTAAAGCAAAGAAAGATTTTTATAAGGACTAAAATATTATATTTATAGCCAGTAATGATACTTTTATAAATAGCCTGTATTGTGTTTGATAGCAGAGTTTGAAATATATATATTTCAAACTCTTAAATCCTTCGCAAATGTGTAATCTTTAAATAAATTAACTTTTATTTAAAGCTTACATTGAAGCTTTAATTAAAGTGGTTGAAATGTATAGCAAAATATTCAGTTTAACAATAAGTTTAAGCAATAGAACTGTTTTAAAAAAATCACTGCCATGAATTCCTAACTAGGAACTTGCATCACCACTTTGTCGTCTATATACACAGTATGCAAAAAAAAGTGGACACTGTTAATAACTTTTAAAATTATAATTGAATTTTCACCTACTATAACACAACCATTTGATCAATCATTCAAACTTTGCATTTAAAACTAAATACTTTAATGCAATGTAAAAACTTGTATACCTTACAATTCAAAACTTTTGACTATTATTCAATAAAATAATAATCTAATTATTATAAAATTATGTTGATTTATCTTCGAATAATACATTTTTGTTGAGTGCTTAAAAAGTTCAAGATATAGCAAAATTATCAAAATGCAAAATCATCATCATAGAGAGAAGAGCTTAAACTTTCAACTGCTCTTCTACCCACACTCTCGGAACCATATTTTCCAAATTGCGGCTACCCCTCCATATTTCGAAAGAGAGGAATTCAAATGCATTTGAAAACGGTATGCTTATTCAGATAAAGTATATTTTTGTGTCTGATTTTGTAACTTAAATTATTGCCTATGTTAATTAATTTATATATTTAAAGTTATGCTCTTAAAAATTTAAATTGAGTCCAAGTAGAGGAAAATGCAATCATTAGATCAAAAGTTAGAGGGTTAACTTTTTATTTTGCGCACTGTACATATTTCCTTGCATTCCTTTCCTAAAATATTAAAAAATTTTAATAAAGAGAAGAAGAATTCATACGAGTTATTTATAAAAACAAGAGTCCACCTATTGGATCATGTTAGAAATCTTCGAAGCATATTTATGCTTTTTTTTTATTTGGTATATTTATTGTCAGTTTCAAACCATTAAAAAATTGAGTCTAAATTCATTAAAATCCAATCATTAAATCATACATTATTAAAGGCATTCACATTATTTTTTTGCGCACCGCACAATCTAATATAAAAAAATTTTAGATGACGATGAATTTCAGAGTTGAAGGTTTTAGAGGTTAAAATTAGAGGTAGTGCAAAAAAGTTTTAAGAACTTAAATTCTTAACATTATCAACCATGTCACAGCAGGAAATAACTATCTTTTTTCAAGACGTTCGAAACAAAAACATTCCATTAACCTAAAAGTTTGTTGTAAAACAAATTAGAAAGCAATAATAAGCTCTCTTTTCAAGAACACTAGAACATTTTAAAAACAGATTTATGAGAAAAGAGTATTTTAAGATCCTACATAAGGACACTGCTCTCAAGTATTAAAGGATTTAATTTATTATTTTAAAAGAAAATCTTACTTCAGACCATTGTCCTGTTATCCAAGAATATGGACAAGGTCTTAACTTGCATTTTCTTCTTTTCTTTGGTTTATCTTGCGAAGAACAGAATTCCTCAGGAACACGATTATTGTCATGATCAACACAAACAACTTCTCTATTTTTAAATGTTAAACCACAAGAAGCATGACACTGCAAATAAATTTTAGGTATTAAAATGTGTTAAAATTAATAGCTTTTATCAGAAAATAAACAGTTGTATACCAGGATTAAGATTTAGTGCACATTTTTGAGGATAATTCAATCTGTACATAAGATTACGCTTTAAGATTCTTTAGCAAAATTTATCGAAAAACCAAATTCCATAACTTAAAATGAAAAATTCTTGAGCTAAAATATGTTTTGTCTCAATATGTTGTCAAGCTAATACTAAAGGGAATGGAAAGACAAGGACTTTTGAGAGTCTGGTTAAAATTCCCTACAAAAGATGTAATGTTCATTATTATTGTATTTTAATTAGTTTTTTAAAAGAAAATTGTCAATAATTCCTTCATATCTATATAAAAGTTAGTTTTGAATAAAAGGTCTTTAAAGATTCTACAAAATATGAAAACGCGGCTCTTTGTGTTTTAAAGAAGGGGCTGACAATAAATTTCATTCTAGGCCCTTGTAAAGCCTTGCATGCAACCATTATAGGCAATGTAGATCCAAAAGATTATAATTTAACTTCTGATAAAAGGATAATGCTATTGA
Source organism: Parasteatoda tepidariorum (assembly GCF_982258835.1). Taxonomy (NCBI): domain Eukaryota; kingdom Metazoa; phylum Arthropoda; class Arachnida; order Araneae; family Theridiidae; genus Parasteatoda; species Parasteatoda tepidariorum. The sequence continues at coordinate 46,902,998 of NC_141766.1, forward strand.
ATATGAAGAAAATAAGTTTAAGCATACTGACAAGTAGTTGACAAAAAAGAAAGCATATCTATCTTACTAAGGTTATGTCAAATTTTCTGATAAATGCAACCTGTCACTACAATACATTAAACACCATCTTCTCAATATTGCATTTTCTATTAAGGTTTTGTAATTAAATTAGAAAGAAAAATATACTTAATGTCGTTACAAGTAAAAATATATACAAAAAACACATTAAAGTATATGAATAAAGATAAATAACATGAAATAACCTGAGTAACAAACATAGAATAGTTTTGGTTCTTAAATTTAGATTATCCATCAGTGTTCTAATACAAAATGAAAGAAGGAAGCAGAGAACAAATTACAAGAGTGAGTGAGTTACAACAAGGTTGGGGAGATATATAGGGGAGAGGAACAAGCTAGATCAAGATAAACAAAAAAAAAAGGAAGATTAGAAACAGGTGTGATGAGGAAGGGTGAGAACATTAGGTGTTGCAAGATGTAGAAATTAAAAGAAAAACACTTCCCTGTTTAACACGTTTCTTAGTCCCTTTTTTGTTCGATTATTTTGTCTACATTTCTTACGTTCCTTTTGGTTGACACTTTTGTAAATTGTCTTGTGATTTCTACTGTTTCCTTCTTTTACTTCGTGTTTGAATACAAATAAATGCTCTTCATTACAGGACCAAAACTACAAAATGCTTATGTGGTATTGTTAGTGCTTTTAGTTTTATTCAAAAGTACAAAGTTCACTCTTTCTTTGACTGGATACCAAAGCAAGTAAAGATAATAATTTTCTGATCATTGAAATATGGAGTGCATAAAAATTATAGAATTAATTACCTGAGACCATACTCCTTTTCTCCACTTAAAAGAACATTCTGGAGAAATTTTGCACTGCCTTTTATCAGTTTCTGGTTTGGGCTCAAAACAATTATTATCATCTACCATTCTTTCACCCCTAGCGCAGTATGCCTGCCTATACTGCTCATGAAATTCACAATTATTAGGGCACTGGAAAGAAAGAAAATCAAATGTATGATCATGACTTTGAACATTGGTAACATTTTCTCTGTTGTAAAAAGATTTGTATGAAGTGAATACATGTTTCATAAAAATCATTAAATAATTTTAAAAAAAATCAATATAGTATGGAATTTTATAATCTGGAAATAAGCTATCTCTGAATATATTTTAATTATTGAATACAACTATTTAAAGCTTTTTCATAAAAATAGGATAATATAACACTTAATTCACATAACTTATAATGGATTATTACAGCATCTCTTAAATTTTTTTTATTTTATTAGAACTAACTTATTGGAATTTCTCTCCTGAATTCGAAAATCTGTTTATTTTTTCTCCATATGTTTATTTAATTATTAAACATTTATGATGCCCAAAAAGGCCTCTGTAAGTCAGGCAGTCAAAATTGATCCCTGATTCGTTATGACTTCAGATGTGCTGAAGGGAAACGTGCCGCCTCCATCTGCTAAGGCTATTTCAGTGCTCCTTTAGTTTTGATACCACTTATGTTGTATGAACATTCTATGTATATTATTAGTAAAAATTTTGTAAATTAAATTTACAATTTTGAGAGTGTGTGCAAAATGTAAGAAAAATTTTGCAAAATGTAAGAAAAATTAACTTCAAACTGCTTATTTATCACTAAAATAGCTGTAGAAATGATTATGTAGTCCTTCACAGCGAATCAGCATTTCTTTTTGACTAAAATCAGTGGTGTTAAAGTTCATAGAATATTATTTTATTATATTCCATAAACTTTAACACCAAAAACTATTATATACATAAAACTAAATGAGAAGTTAAAATAATGCTCCATTACAACCTAATTACTTAATTAAAATTGGTGGCAGATAGGATAGGTAATCTCTATATACAAAATAGTACATACATAAAGGGTGGATGATTTTATTGCATTAAAACAAATCAGTGTTTTCAACAAATCAGTCTAGCCAAATGAAAAAAATATCTATCCATCATCGTTAATATCGATGTGCTAATGCTCAAAAATTTAAGTTGCGTAATTTAATTTTGCCCTTTAAAAAAATACTAGAGTTGAAGGATTTTCTTTTTTAAGTAAATATTCAAATAATGTTATGTATTTAATAATTTTAAAATAATTCTAGAATAGTAAAATGTATGCATTATACATTTTTAAAGAAAAAAATTTTATTAAAATCAGTGAAAAATCTTAGGCTAAGCATTCCATATAGTCGAAAATGAATCAAAACTTTCAAAAATCTAGTCCATTGAAATATATCTGTCCATCATCATCATCACCACAGTCTATGTATTTATACTTTAACATAATTTAATTTAGCCACCTAATTTCAGCGAATATCATTAAACAGATAAAATTTAAACTGGACGTTTTTGTTTCACTAAAGCTAAAGAATTAAAAAAAATTATACAAAAAAAAAAAAGAGATTCTACTGCAGATTTTTTATTATTTATTAAATATATACTAATGTTGATATGTTTTCTCTAAATTTTATTTTTTGATTAAATAGATATTTTACTATGGCAGAAAATTATTTTTATATGTACTATTTATAAAATTTTATTCCTATTTCTGAAATGTAGAACTAAATAAATGCATATGCTTTATTTCAATACTCTTAAAACTTAACACAATTAAAATTAAGTTAATAAAATCAACTAGAATATATTAATTTCTTTTTCCTTCTTTTAGTCTAAAATATTTTTTTTTGAAAGAATGAATTAAGAGTTTTATAGGGATTGCATGTTTTTTAAAAAGTTACTGCTATTCTAAAGATAATTCATTGCATTAAATTTAAGTTAGAATAAATAAGTAAACAAAACAAAATAAACAATTACTTGAGCTTTTCTACAGTTTTAAAATCAAAAAATGTTCTATATAAGAAATTGATTCAACATTTTTTCACATGAAAATATATCTTCAAAATAACTTTGAAATATATTTTAAAATTAAGATTAACATGATTAAAAAAATGAAAGAACTAAATTGTTTTGTATTTACAACACATCATTTTAATAAGTAATACCAGACATACATATCTATTCTAACACCTTTTTTACTGAACTTAGGAATCTTAAATATTATAACTAGAAAATTACGTCAACTAATAACAATGTTTCAGTGGCCGATTATAATTGCTCTAATCACGGCTGATTATAATTGCTCTAATTTTGTTTAAAATATTCTTTTAAATCAATTATGAATACATTTATAAAAAGCATGCTCATACTTGAGTCCACTCAGACCACTGCCACTTTGAACAAACAGCTTCCATGCATTCCTGGGTCTGTGAAGGCTCAGGATGTGGGCATTTATCCGGACTTTCCTCATGCCCAAGTAAATTTAAGCAGACAGTACTTCGGTGTTGAATTCCTTTTCCACAGCTTACTGAACACTTCAAAAAAATGCCAGGTACATTTTACAATAAATTATTAAAATTTATATAAACATATTTTTTTTTATTAAAAGCATAATAAAAATCCACAAAAGGTTGAAGCAATAAGTTTTTTCTTCAGAGCTATATCAAATTCCATGTCTCTTAATCTACTAAAACAGTCTTTCCTTGAAAGGAATTGTAATAAAACATAATAATCAAATCTCTAAAATGGATAGGCATGCTATGTAGATTAAAGTTTTAAAAAAAATGCGAATAAAGCACAAATGAACGAAAAATGGGCATACTCAAGTCTTCCTCAGTGTCTAAACACCAAATAATTGTAGAGAAATAAAAAGAAACATGCGCAAAGTGGTTTAATTAACAAGAAGAAAGATACGAGATTGAACAAGATAATAAAAATAGAAAAGAATTAGGTTTGAGGGGATTTGGCAGAAACTCCAGGGAGCAAAAGATTAAATCAGAATAGATTTCCCAAAGATCAGGATATTATGGGATACTAGAAAGATCATTAACTAAATTATTAAAAATTTTCAAAATATGGAATGATTTCCAGAAATCAAGTTCGGTAGATGAAAAGCAATATTGAATGATTTTAGCAGAAAAAAACTTAAATATGTGATTAGAATTCCAACTATGTTGGACAATAGGAGAGTGGATAATATCCTGATTTTGGACTTATCTTTTGCATTTCTTAAGCCAAATATGCGTATGTTTAGTTTGTCCAAGATATGCAAGACAACATTGACATAAAAGTTTATAAATATCCCAGCTATTAATATCAATAATAGGGTCTTTAATGTTTGAGAAATTAAGTTTGTTTAAAGGGGAGAAAACTTTAAAGTCAAATTTACTTAAAATCTTAGCAATTTAGTGATAGATATTTGAATAATAAGGTAAAATAATCTAACTGTTAATCAAATTAACAGCATCATAAACAATTGAATTATCAATTGCAAATTTTCATATATTTGTTCAAAATAAAACAAATTAAAAAAATAAAATAAATATAACTTAAAAATCAAAGATGGAAAAGAAAGAGTGCTCTTAATAATTTTTTGATAATAGGGTTTCATTTGACAGCAAAATATCTTTAAAAAATGGTGAAAAAAAATCCCCATTCATTATTAATATCAGGAGCAATAAAAATAACTTGAAATTTTTAGACTAATTGCAATAAAATTAGACAACTATTATAGTTTTTTTTAGGTATTTCAATATGGCATATCTTATCATTTGCATTTTTTTAAAAATTTACTTAAATACATATTTTTCTAAAATTTAATAATCAAAAAAATGTTTTACAAAAATTTAAGAAAAAGGATATTTTTTCTAATATGTTGACTGAAAAATTTTGTTTTTATAGAGTTATGATAGAACATCAGAAAAAATTGTAACATAACACACGTCACACATCTAATAAGGGAAAAAAAACTTTGAAACAAATTGACCGCAATATAAGTTTCACTTCAATTTGAACATAAACTGTTCAGCAGGGATATAGACATAAATAGTTTATCCCCAAACATAGGCTGTTCTGCAAGTACTATGCTTGTTCTGCAATGTATATTTCAGTTCTGAGTACTTTCTGCTTCAGGGCTAATGGTTCCGACTGGCTTGAGTTAAAATCCTCTTAGTCTAGCTAACAATGGGAGGTTTTGTAGTTTTCCTCTTAATGCTGGTTAATTCTATCAAAAAGACCCATAGTTTATACCAATGCTCGATCCGGGATCTTTGTTTTCTGGGTTTGGTCCAAAATTTCATGACTACAGAGCTTAATACAAATAGTGATAAATTCAAAAATAATCAGTTGTTCAATACAAGCTGTAAGGAAAAGTGTTCTGCAGAAAGAATGAATGTATTCCAGAATGTTGGTCGTGTGATTGGATTGTGTTTGTGCTTCAGAATGTACTGTGTCCAATTTACTTGAACTGACATGAGACAAGTTGTAGCGGATGCTGAAGAAAAAGAATATAATATCTTTTCTTCCCTTGATCTTGCATTCTACATAGACCTTTGAATAAGTAAGTATATTTTTTTAATCTATTAGCATGGATGTAAACCGCATGTTAAGCTTATGAATAAGTCTATCATATTTTCATTTTTGTTCCCTGGAATACTTACCCATCTTTCTAAGAACGGACCTCAATGATCTGGTCGATAAAGATGTCCTCTCTGTGCACTGCTGTCTTTGAGTTTGATTGTGAGGAATTTTACTGCCATAAGGTTATTGATTTTGATTGTGAAGGAAGTAATCTCTTATGCCCCCGGGAACAAAATATTTTCAAGAAACAAAGGGTAAGTCATGTGATAAACTAATATTAAAAAAAATGATTGAAAAATATGTTTCAATTTAAATACTTGAAACTTTCTCAAATCTGGCTAGGTCATATGCCACTATTGGTAAATGTCAAATTTCAACAGAATTGTCCCACTTAAATTAGATTGTCAAGGTTTCTCTATATCATTATTAGTTCCATATATTTACTGATTTAGAGAAATTCATTAAGCTCAAATACTATACTGATACAAGAAAGATTTCAAAGTAAACGTTTTAAAATAAACATTACTGCATGATTGCAACCAACCTATTAAGAACTATATTTAAATGTTTTTTGAAAAATTAAAATACATTATAAAAGATTTTATACATAAAAGTTTGAAAATTCCCCATATAATATTTAAAAAAAATAAGAATCGGTATTAAAGATGGGATTTTATGCATATCTTATCAAAACTTCTTGAATAGCAACAAGCAATTCTTCAAGAAACATAAATTTTATCCTATGTTATTTCATTGTTATAGTCTAAATCAACTATCCGAAAAAATTAGCAGAATATTACATTAGTTTTTAAAGAAATAACGAAATTTTCATTACCTGTGACCAGGGTCCTGTTATCCATTTGTAATTGATTTCTACATCTTCACACTTTATTTTAATGCAACTTTGTTGCTCTACAGGCTTTTTTAGAATGTTACAAGAATTATTATCAATTTTTTGCCCATTATCATCAAAACACAAAACAGATCTAGTTTGTAGACCTTCTCCACAAGTTGCATTGCACTAAAATAAGCAACATACTTAATTAACAACTTCAGTAATTTATTCAGCTAAATTTATATATAATATTTTAAATATGGACTTTTAAATTAAATATGCATTTCAAATCCACATTTCCTTTAGTTTAAATATGGATAAGTAGTTTGTACATGGGTAATTCAAACTTTTGATAATTTGAAATTCTTTCAATATGATAATTTGAAATTCTCCTTATTTATTACTATAAATCTTAGTTCTTATTTAATAATTTAATTTTTGATTTCATAGCTATTCCTCAGCTTCCTTTATACAATTTTTTATTAATCTCAGGGTTAAAATTTTATCTTAAATACAAATTTTTCTGTTACTATTTGGTTGATGAAAAATATAGCACTTCAAAATTTTCTTGAACTTTTGCAAGTGTAAATTGTTTAAGAAATCATGATTAATGATTTATTTAATTTTATTTTAAAAAAAAGCTTTATAATATTATAAACTTAAAAAATAAATATCATATCCTCTGAATTTGGAATGTTAAAAGATCAAATATGACAATCACATTGTCAAACATTGCAAATGTATAAGGAGTTGTTGTGTTTCAGCTTAATTACAACCCTTCAGGCATATTTAAAAATGTAATATGCATGAAATAGTTTAATAGTCAGATAAGCAGACTTTCATACTGAATTATTTCCTTTGTTTGTACTTTGTACAGTTAAATTTTTCAAGAAATAACACAATTGTGACTGAAAATTTATTTTCTATTAAAAAAGCTTATCATAAATGCAAGTTTCAGATTGAATGAACTACAAATTGAATTGAACAAGCTTGAACAGCTGAGATAAATAAGGAAACAAATTTATTCTTTTCATTGTGTATGAAAGAATGGATTTCAAATCAGTAGCACCTGATACTTTGCAATTATTTCTTTATTTGCAAAATCTTAAATTTAATTAACACAATTTTTCTTTTTTATAGTACAACCTGATTATGAGTAAATAAGATTTTGTTGTGGTATATATATATATATATATATATATATATATATATATATATATATATATATATATATTTATAATAACATAAAAAAGACAAAATAGAAGAAAAGAGAGATTAAAGAAGAAAATTAAGAAAATAATAAATTTTATTTACTGCGCATAAGCTGCAAGTACATAGAACTCATAAAATAAGTTAAAAATATAGAGAAAACAAGTAAAACGGTATAAAGATTTCTTAAAGGAAAAAAAAAATTTTTTTTAAATTATTATGTGGATGTGCGTAAGGTAATAATAAGGTTTTTCTAATTAAAAATCAACCTTATATATAAGTTTTACAAGTTTATAATTAAAATTCAATCTTACTAATTACAAACTTTGAGTTATCCAGTATGATATTACCTTGTTCACATCCAGATTTGGGTAAATCCAAGCTAACTAACAAATAAAAAAACTCGGAAATTATGTCAACATATAAAAAAAAGTATTTAGAATCTGAAAATAAATTTGCTTCTTGAAAATTTTCTTTTGTTTGGTTTTAATTTTGGAGCAGCCCTTACTTAAAAATACACCATGGTAATTTATTTATGTTCAAATATTTTTTCAGAGATTTAAGAACCATTTCAGCTGAAAAAAACACAATTGTAAAATTGTATAACTTTAGTTAAGCCTATTGTACTATATTAAAAAAAATTTAAAAATACTTTACTATAACCTGAAACTTATTCTTAGATCAATATTTATAAGCATTTAATGTATTACATTATTCATTACTGACAAAAATCATTTACACCTGTTTTTAACATTGCATAGATGTTAAAAACATATAGTAAACTTACTTTAGTAAAAATAGATAAAGATTTGCTCTTTACTTTCAAAACTTAGACTTGCACCCAGGGGCCCCCATCAGGGGGGAGAATGGACGCACGATGCACCCACTTACAGCTTGGGGGGGGAATTTTTACACTAAATAAAACGAATAATTTGGGGGGAGTTTAGACGAGAGAATTTTTTTAAGCACATAAATAAAAGAAGCAATATAGCACTATTTCAAACAAACTAACATGGAAGGGGGAAGTTTTTTGGGGGAGGAGGAAGGGGGAAGTTTTTCTTTTTTTTGGGGGGGGGGTGAATGCGCTCAAGAGCTTGTGGGGAATGGGGGCCACTGCTTGCACCAAGCAAATTATCCAGAGTAAAAAAAGGTTAAAATTAATTATAAGTTAGATTAAGTATTTTTCAAGGTAAATATTTAGTTACTTTCTAAGTATCAAAACTTAAAACTCCTTAAAATAACTAAGATAAATTTTTTTTTACCTCAGACCACTCGCCTGTAGCCCAATCTGGACAAGGACCAGCGTTACATTCAAATGTTTCAGAGGGTTTACGGTTTGAATCACAATCAGAACCTTTAAATTCATCATCGTTATAGCAAACTACTTGGCGACGTTTAATACCATTTCCACAACTAACAGAACACTAGAAAGACAAAATAAATTATATTTTAAATCTTTCTTTAGATTTCATTAGATCTAGATGAAAATAAATTTACAATCAACTTTATAAACAATGAAATTAAAGTTCTATCAATAAGAGTCTACTGTTTCGTATAAAGAAAAACATCAAGTAACAGAAATACGCATCGAAAAAAACTTAAATTTATTTAATGTTGGCATTCCAAATTTTTTTTAAATAATTTTTTTAACAAATTCCACACAAGTATAAGCATTTTTATGAACGAAATAATGGAATATAGAGAGTGTCAAATTTTGGCAGAGGAGGTGGAAAGAAGAAAATTGCAAAACTAACCTTTCTTTATGACTGTTAAGAAATCATTGATTGCATTATTGCGAGTTCTACATGTATGATTGTATTCCCCATTGTAGCAAATATCTTTTTAGGAGAACTTAATGAGGCCATGTAACAAACTTCTCTTAGTTCTTTTTTTTTTTTAAAACTAACTTCTCTTAGTTCTTTTTTCTCTATCCTGACTTACTGATAGAAAAGCATAACATACAAGATGTGCAAGCAGTACATATATTTAATTTAAGAATTTTTTATATATTTCAAACAAAGATTTTATTAAGTCAAAATAAATATGAATATATTTCCTAATGAATGTAGGTACTTGTTTCACTATCATTAATTCAGTTATGGCATTATGTTTATCAATTGCACATCCTTTGTCTATGCAGACCTCTTATTTTAGGACAATTTTCTTGGTTCTCAGAGTGTCTACTTTATCAAAGTTTCACTGTATTACAGGAATAATCCTCAAACTAAGTGCTTGGTAGAAAAACCATAATCAGAAAGGAAGGACAGGTGAATGGTACAGCAACCTGAACTGGGATTAATTCAAAGCTGCATTATTTTCTTTTCAACTTGTTTACGCCAAATATTGCAAGAAATAATTTAAATTTTAAATATTTTATGCTTGGGCTGTGGCCAAATCATATGATAAAAAAAAGAAATACTTTTTTACATCTGTCAATCTTTCCAATGTATTAGAAAAACATATTTTCTACAATCCATAATTATAGTGTTCATCAAAAGACAAAAAACTTAAATGCCTTAATTTTACAAGTGACTTAAAATATGATACTAATACAATCACAGATAAAAATAAAAACTTATAAAAAATGTATTTTGTAATAAAAAATGACATTAGTAAGTACACACCTCGGCCCATGGTCCAGTTTTCCAATGAGAGTGTGAAGTGCTGTTTGAGTGATGTGGCAAACTGCATTGACAAACCTCTGTGGCATGTGGCTTAGTTTGAGAATTACATATATGTTCTTCTGAATTACAACTCACTTTCCTTTTTTTAATGTTTTCTAGACAGAAACACTAGAAAATTCAAATACAGGAGAGAGTCAAATATTTCAAAAATGAGATTATAAAAAAAAAAACATAATTTTGTCTTTACAGCATAAAAAATAATTTGATATCCTAAAATGCAGAAGCAAAAATTTATGATTTTTAAGCCTCAAACATACAGTTTGAAATGCTCACAAACTAGTAGCAACTGCTTTATAAAGCTGTAAAAAAGATTAATGGCCAATTTACACTTCAAACCAAAATAACACTAAAAAACTTTAATATTAAGATCTGTTTTCTTAAAATTGTTATATTATTTTATAGTAATGAGTATTAGTTTTGTATGAGTATAATAAGCTGTCAACTTGGCTACCAATAATCAAAGGGGAGGGTTTAAGTCCTGAATACACATATAAGGGTTAGCTTGCTTTGAAAATTAAAAAAAAAGGTTGATATAATAGTTCTTGAGATTACAAATATAATATTTAAATTTATTTACTGAAAATTTTTATTCCATTGCATAAAAAAATATAATGTTAATTTATTTCTTGACATAATCCTCTAAAATAAAAATTTAAATTATTTATATTAGTGTAACCCTAGCATCTCATCAAAGTATTACTCACTTGATTAAAAGTCTAAAATAAATACCATTTTTCAACAGAAATACCCAGAGTTTATATTTAATAGAATATTTATTGAAGATTTCATTGCAAACTTAGCTAAGTACTTAAATATTTCCCTGGATCTTGCCAGATCAGATCCAGAAATTCCACAATCCAGAAATTTATGAACAACAATATATATTTCTGAAGCTCCAAAATTGAAAATTATTATTGAAGATAATTCAAACTCATAGTAAACAAGTAAATAGGAATTGTGCATGGAAACTTTTTGATGGAAAGCAATAAAAAGTAGATGGAGGTTCAAGATAAAATACATAGATTGGGAAAATAGCAAAACACAAGATTTAATTTGTAGCAAAATGGTTTTTTCAAAAATATGGTATTAAGTATGAAGAGACCTTTACCGAAATCAGAAACAGCTCTGTTTTTATATTGTTCATACAGTTAAATTGGATTTATATTCTGATAAAATAAATGCTGTAACATTAATTTTATATTCAAAACTTGAAAAAATTTACATAAAATCACCCACCATACATGAATATTCACTATTATTGCAAACTGATTAAACCATAATTGAAACAGTACAGCAGAAACAAGTATATGGAGATATTTAAATCATGCAACTAAATAGGTTTTAACACAACATTTTGTGAGTTTTCATATTTTTTCATGATAATTATAAATGATTATTGTTAAAATAATATGTTAAAACTAAATAATTTTTAGTATAATCAGTTGTAATTATTCAAGGAAATCAGAATTTTCAAATCAATGCAAAATGTCCTATTGTAAAAATATTAGATGTTTCAAGAGCACTGAAACAGACTAATTTGGAAATAAAGATAAACTGTAACAAATGATATTTTAATTTCCTACCTCTGACCAGACACCAACTTCCCAGAAACTACACTCTGACCCAAGACATTTTTCAACTGTCTTAGGTTTAGATTTTTGGTTACAACGGCTTAAAGGCAGTCTTGAATTATCTTCTAAATTGTGACAAGTAAGACTCCTCCTTCGAAATCCTTCACCACATGAACTGGAACACTGGAAACAAAAAATTTAAGTTATAATTTGGCTAAGCCAAAATGCATTTAAGAAGAATAGTTGAAAAGTTTTATTTTAATACTTTCACACTAATATGGTGTTAAAAGAATTCAAAGCAAACAAAAGAACCCTAAAATAATTTGAATGCACTAAGATAATTTGATCTTCTAAGGATTTGAATATATTTGTATAATCCTAGTGAACTTCCGACACATTTAATAAGTCACACACACATTTCAAAGTGTTGAAATATATTTTAAAAATTCAATATCGCCAGCAGCCAGCAATTCAAGGTTGATTAATAGTTGAAATTCGTTATTTATGGTTCAGGTTTAAAGGAAATGCAAAAATAAAAGTTAATAGGAAAGTGAATTTCAAACTAAAATTAAAGTCTGAGTCAGCATTTTATAAATCTTGAGAATCAGGATCCCTTAAAGAGGGCACACTTGAAAAAAATCAGGTTATTTTCAAGGTGGGTTTTCAATATTTACTGTACTAGACCAATATATTTCACTTCAAAAGAACAATAATAGTACATTATTGTCATTTACCTAAGACTTGCAAACATTTGAAGATAAAATAATTGGATAATTTAGCTTTAATTATTATATAATTTAGCTCAATGAACTTCAACATTCAACTTGTCTTGAATGTTGTTTTAATTAGGATAGAAAAGTAAAGCATCTGTTCTTATAAAGAATGCATTGTTGATTGAGGCTCGTAAAACCTTATGAATATTTTTTTATTTAAATGAAATTATTACTACTTATTATCTTCTCAAAAATTATAAATGTTCTATAATTATATATGATATACATTTTGAATTTTTGAATATCTGGACAATTTGTAGAGGTTTAAACTATAATTCATATCAATTTACTTCATTTATGAAAAACTATCAGTTTCAAGAAAATAAATTTATTTATGTAACTTGAAAAAGTTATTAAATTTCTTAAGCTAACTATAAGATATAATTTATAAACTAAGTTTACATATTATTATAAAACATAATAACATATAACATTTTTATAATAATATAATAAAATATATAATATATTTATATATTTTCATATTTTAATCATATTTATGAAATGAATTAATAATAAATTTTTTATGATAGCATTTAAATGAAATTAAATTTTAGAATTTTTTTTTGATTTGTACAGTTTGAGTTCATAAATTGAAATCCACAATTAATTTTTGATTAAATAAAAAAGATTAAGTTTTTGGGGGAAAACATTGAAAAGTTCATTTGACATATTAATTATTTGTTTATTTCTTTAAAGGTATTTATTAGTTACCGTTAATTATCATTCTTTTTTAATATTATTCTCTACTATTATGGCTTGATTTCTATTATTATTCCAAATTAAAGACTTAAAATTAACAATGGAATTCTTTTTTTTTTACATAAAATAATCCTGTAATAGTACACTATTATGAAACATTTTATGAAAAACACATTGAAAACATGTAAATTAATCATTTTACAATTAAACATTAAATAAGTAATATTTACTGATACAATAAGCTTTATATATAACAGTTTTTAAAACAGTCAAAATTTGTAGCTAAAATAATGAATACAAAACTGTTTTTAGGAATTAACTTTACACAACATTGCTAAGCAGTTCCTTTGGGGAAAATGATTTGAACAATTTTAAGGTAACCAAAAGCTGAATAGGGATTTTAAAAAACAAAAATGCAGATTAAGTTACAATGGTAACTGAACAAAAATTTGAATTCTAACCCAACAAGCTATGTAACTAAATTTGCGTTATTGCAATAAAAAAAAATTTGGAATATTTTAATTAAATAATTTTAAATTTTTATGCAACAATATCTTTATAGAAATAAAAATAATAACCTAGCAATCTAGAACTTCCAAAATAAATGTTTATGCAGTAACAAAACAAGTAATAGTTATTAAACATTTCATGTTTGAAGCAAATCATACAATCAGGACTAAGGAATAAAAATTTAAAATATTTCTGAAAAAACCCAAACTAGCTTTGCTTTTACAAAAAATAGGGAGGGGGTAAAACCTACTCAAGAATGCTTATCAAAGAAATGTAGCCTATACCTTTATCATTTGCTTTGGTTTAATTAAACTTTTTTGATGAAAGAGTTTGACTAAAAAACACACTGGCTGCAGCTTTCTGTGTCTAAAATATATATATTTAAATTTAAGAAAGATTCATTTCATTATAAGGAAAAATGCATTTCAAACTATCTTCAAATAAACACTACAATTATTTATAGACTAAATGCCTCAAACTTTTAGCAGTTTAAATTTAATTATTTTCAATTAATAGCAGTTAAAACTAGAATTATGAATTGAAAAAAAATCAATAAATTTAAATTTAATTTGATAAAATAAACTATCTATAGCTTAAATAAAAATAGAAAATAAATTTTAATAATTGAACAGTTATTTTTAATTTTATTTTAATTATATTGTTTTTTTAAACTCACAGAAAGGCAATCTTTTTACTCATACTTTAATTCAAAATATCATTCTTAAAATTGTAATATTCCATTTCTTCTTCTCTTTTTTAAAATAAAACTACTTTGCATCTTTGAGAGTTTCTACATATTAAGTTCTTGAATTATTTTACCAATATCGATAAATTAAAATAAATAGTGGAGAAAAAACCTCATAAATGTTGATCATTTAAAAACTATTTATACATTTGAAAGGAATCAAAGCATTTCAGAAAAATTTCATAGAGATTTTATTTAAAATGAACTTTCTTTTGAATTTAATAATATTCTTTTTAAACCATTTCTCATTAAAAAAGTATTTACTTTAATAAAATTTAAAGTCTTTTGCTTTTTTTAATCTGTAATCTAAAGGTTTTTAAAAGTATTATAATTTTAACTTTGACAATGAATATGCATAGAAAGGAGCAGTCTCTCAGTAAGCATTTAGGTAAGTGAGAGAATGTGCCTTTCAGTAACCAGGCACATGTGTAAAATTTTCTTCTTTAATATTCAAATAGACAGCATCACATGATTTATATTTTCAAATCAGATTTGTTAAAAATTCATTCACATGTGTAAGTGGGCCCATTGAGAATCCTTCCGAAGTTTTGAACAATATTTTATTTATTTCTTCATTTGACTGAACTTTAACAGAAAAGTGGGCTAAAAGGTCTGTCATTCCAAAAGTGGGTATGTCTGTTAACTTTACTTAAATTCAATATGAAATTACCTTCGACCATGCATTTTCCTTCCAAATTGCATGATTAACTCCAGGAATTGAATTACCATCACTATATACACGCAATGATGGTTTCCATTTTTGAAAGATGTTTGTAGCCCGTTTTGGACTAACATTTGCAGAACATGAAATATTTGTAGAACAATTCCTTCTTTCAGCTGGCTTTATCACTTGAGAACAAAAAGACTCATCCATTTTAACTTGAGAGGAAGAGATACAGTAAAGATTTCGTAAAGAAGTTCCATTACCACAGCTGACAGAACACTGGAAAATAATGAAGATTTTAAACAGTTACTATATATTAAAAAAAAACAAATACAGTTTCTAGACACTAAATAAAATAGTGAGATAATTTAATTCTGTTAAAAGGTTTTAATCAATTGAAAATACTTAAAGGACTCAAACAACAGAGGAGATTAGGTTATTGTTCTTGGGGATGTGAATACTCAAATCAACTAAGAGTATATCTATAGAGATGTCAGAAGAGCACACAATTTCACTTAGATTCTAATGAAAATGGAAAATTTATGATTCAGATGGCCACTATAAATTTCATTAAACTAATGAGTGTGTACTTCCCACATAAACAATTGACATGGGGACATGACTGATACCACGAACAAATAATTTTAATTAATTTGACCATATTCTAACTCCCCAAAGATGGGCTACGCCTATTCAACATGTTATAGTCTTCAAGTGAGCCAATTGTGACTTTTCCCTTTTCTTGTAGTTGCCAAATTTCGATATAAAATTTTCAATGTTCATGTTCAAATAGATTCTCTATTTAAAAGCTAAGGGATGATTCTACAAAACAAGAGTATATGTCCAAGAGTATATTAAATATATATCTATAAACACTAATATTGAAACTGAATGGGGTTCTATTCAAGAGTTTTTGAGATGCCTTGGAGTTGAAGAACATTGCAAAACAAAAAATTTTACAAAACTACAGCAGATCAAATAACATAGCAACAATTATATCTTGGCTCCAGTTGGGCTCGAAATTGGCTGAATATGGGTCCTATAAGAACATGCTTAGCGAGACCAATATTAGGATGTCTATGTTTCTTAATATTGGTCTTACGCAGTGTCAATATCTGCCTATATAGGGCTTATATTGGCTGAATGATAATTATAAAATATCGTGTGAATCTGAAAATTCTATATAGGGCTGACATTGGATGTAAACTGGCAGTAAATTATCGGGTGAATCAGATAATTCTATATCAGACCCATAATGGAAAAATATCAGTCCTTATGCCCTTATTGAGACAAGATTCTTGAATAATGGTCCAATGAGGGCCCCAAGTTATTTTTCTGCTAGTTTAGGGAAGACTATGAATGTAAACACAAAATTACAAATAAATTATGTACAAAGATAAAAAAAAATATTTTCTAAATAATAAGATTGAAGAACTTATAGAAAATCATAGCTAAAATAAAAGTATAAAGTTTTAATAAAGTAACCAAAATGCTGGTAAATGATTTCCAACCTCATATTTTATACTGTAGAGGAATGACAGCTGACTAATAATTATTGGAGAATAAAAACTAATGTGGAATAGAGAGCTTTTATCAAGTATAGAAACAATGTAAAATGCATCAAAGTACAGAGACATTCATAGTTTGGTCACATTGAAAGATCACCTGACAGAGTGGATCTTGCATTAAAAGCCCATGTTAAGAGGCAGATCAAAGAAAAGGTCGATGGATGATGTCGTGAATGACTTAAAAACTTAAAGATCTTTAACTTGAAGATCAAAGTCAGGAATAGAGCTATCTGTAGAAAACTTTGTGCGACAGGCTAAGAAGAAAAAATAATTAAATAATTATTGATTTAAAAAGCTGTTAGGTTATTTACTGTAGGTGTTAGGTTATTGTATAAGTAAATTTATGAGAATATTGAACCTCATCTACCCCTTTTTGTCTGCAATAATCACATAGCATATCATATATTTTTCACAATACATTGGAACAATTAAATGTGAGCATATACAAAGCCTTCAGAATATTTATGTGTTTAAATATAGTGGTGGCAAATTTAAATACAACTAAAAATCTCTTAGTCCAGTTTACATAAGCTAGGAGATTGGATTTTTTGATATAATTCATATTATTGGCTCTCTAATCTGTTAGTTTACTTACAGGTTCCCAGTCTTCTGCACGCCAATCATAACATTCACCAGAGTTGCAAATTTCTTTTGCATTAGGTGTTTCATTCTCACTACAATATCGCTGATCAACATACTTTTCATTGTGTTGGCACCAATATGGGCGTTGTTTTATACCAGAACCACATGTTACAGAACACTATGAAAAAAATATATATGTACATTGCAATTTTTATGAGCTAATTTTGCCTTTATTATAATGTAAAATGTACAGTAAGCTAATGCAAATTGGAAAAAAAAATTAGTAATTTTTAAGATATGATAAAAAACATGCAAATTATTGAGCAACATAATAGTCTCCACATAAGTATAATCAGTAAAGTAAAAGTAACAAAAACTTATATTTACACAGAAAATTATGCATTTGGATTGATTGCAATATTTTAATTTGTGATTTATTAAATGGATTTAAATATAAAAAGATTTATTGTGTTTATTAAAGATTTCAAAAGTAAAAGATATAAAATTAATGTAAAATAATTGCAATATATTCTTGATTCTAACTCATCGTTAAAAAGAAATATTTTATTTGAATGACTTTTTATTTGAGGCTTAATTCATCAGTTAGCATCCCTACTTATTTAAATTTTTAAGCATGCAATAAGCTGAGTGAAGAATCTATTTTGAAAAGGATACTTTTAGAGTTCCTAATTTTTTTGAGAATCTTATAAACTATACAAAAGTTAGAATTTCTGGTTAGGCTAGGAAAATTTAGCAAAATTCAATAAAGTTGGCTGACATAAACATATAACGTATCCACAACAGTTGTACCACTCATTCATTTCCATATATAATTTGGAAATGACTTAAAAATTTGAATATTTGCGGAAGCTTAATTTGCTAAAAGGTTTTGTCTAAATTTATTTACTCAAGCTAACAGCTTTTTTTTCTATTAAATTTTATTTCTGGGGAAGTTTCATAATGTATGCTGTGAGTTTTTAGTATTAATATATCTAATAAAATTTGATTGAATGCACATAACAAGAGCATTTTAGATGCTAAAAAATATTAAGATACTGATGTGTGCATGTGGCAAATTTAAATATAATTAAATGTCTCTTAGTCCAGTTATAATTTAAATTTATTATTAAATGATAATTTAATTAGTATTAATAGTTTAACTAGTATTAATAAAAATTTATTTAACATTAACATAATTTAATTAGTATTAATGTAATTGAATTAGTATTAATATAACTGAATTAGTATTAATATAATTGAATTAGTATTAATATAATTTAAATACTTATGATTTATGTTATTTGCTTTTAAACTGCAGTTAATTAAAATTTTAGTATTTTTCTTAAAATATTTTTAATGTTACATGACATTTTGACATGACATAGATTCGGAGAATAAGCATATCATTCTTTAACAATTTCTGTAATAAATACAGCTCAAAATATTAAAATTTAAGATTTTCCTTTTGAAACAATCTTATCTTTTATTTTAACTGTTTTAAATCTTTATTTTCAATGCTCTACTAGCAAAAACCAAGGTATCAATAGATGTTATGTCTGTACCATAAACTCAGATATAGATCCTGCACTTATCTTATGGATGAAACACTCCCTATGCAAAATTGTGTGATTAAAAATAATTATAAATATTTTTTTAGTACTGTTATTTATGTTGATTGGATATTGGAAATACTTTTAACTGTGTTAAAAATGTTTAGTTATGAATATTAAAATTAAGTTAACTTGTAGTTAGTTATATGTTAATATAACTAACAATATAAGTTAACTTATGAAAATTTATAGGAAGGGCAAACTTGTTCGAAAGGGGTAAGCTTATGAACTTTAAAAACCAAATATACTTATTTGAGTTTTCTGAAAACAAATTGTGAATAAAATAATGAACATGATTTCCAAATTAAGGACTTTGAAGAACTCATGAAGACTAATACATTCTTGCACAACGTTTTTCAACATTATCTCACCCATGTTCCCAAATCCATTTGATTTCCTTTTACATTTTAGGATAGCAGTTAGTCAAATTCTCCAGAACATAGTGTTGAAATTTTAATATCTCTAATTTAGAATTTTATTTAAGCTTTACAAGATTACTAAACATGCCATGAACTGAATAATTGGTAAAATGAACTTTTAAAAATTGGAAGTATAAAAAATAGTATGTTAAGTTGTTATGTTGAATTATATTTAATCTTAAAGAAACGAAATAGTAATAGAATGAATAATAATTTTCTGAAACAAAAAGAATTTAAAAATTTTTTCTGAAAAACACAATTTAAATTTAAAAAAAAAAAAAAAAAAAAAAATTTGTGCGATATATGTTATTTAGCCAGTATATGTGCTTTTAATTCTTTCAAAACTTGGTAGTCAGTGAATATTATATTTATCACATCACTTTATACACAGTATGAGAGTTTCAAATATGCAGAAAAGTTTATTTTTGATTTTGGTGCCAGAGCTACCCACTTAACACTCATTTACAATCAGTTTGAATAATCATTTCACTAAAGAAGATTTAATCAAAAAATTTGAAAGGAAAAAAAGTATTCCTTTCTTTTTTCTATTTGCCATTAATTATAAATAGACAAATGCTATATTGCCACTCCAATGAAAATTCCAACTACAATAATAGCTGATTAAAAATAGAGAGGATTTTTCAGAATCCATCATCTTGTTTTCAGAGGATTAAAAACATCAGAAACAATTTCATAAATCAATGAATGTTCAAATAAATCTCAAAAAGAGAATTAGAAATTAAAAAGTTTTGGAGAAATATAGTATTGAGCAACATTTTTTCTAAAAGAGACATTTTCGTATAAACTGTTCCTCAGTATTGTTTTCAGATAGGCATGAAACCAGAACTTTTTTAAAATACCAGCACAATGTATGAAAACAACTTATTGACTACATGGAATTTGTGTATTCCATATAGGCAATAAAATGCAAATGGCCAATTTTGTATATATATATATATATATAATGTATTTTACTAAAGAAGCATTGCTCTAAGTCCTACTATAAACTTGTAAAAATGTATAAAGCATAAATTAGTATCAATTCTTATAACTTTCAATGTTCCTAAATGCTACAAGATTTTTAGCAATCAGAAATTAATTTTTAACCTGTTTTTACATGGTGTGTAATATTTGATACCTGGGGCATGTTAGCTTGAATGTGCTAAAGAAACTCACAAAGTAGTTTTGCAAAAAATGTCTAAATAATTGTAGAAAATGATATAAATTTTAGTATTTATATTTGAAACAATGTTGGTAACCAAATTAACTATTTGGTTACATTTTAAATACAACACAGGACTCTGTTTATTTATGCTAAAAAAAGTTTGTATGTATACACTATGCTTTATACAGTAAGAAAAATCAATAGCATAGAAAAAATTAACAAAACATTAGATGAATACCATAGATGAGACTATAGTTGATTTTTTGAACTCTTGACTCTGATGTGTTTCCTTAATCTAAATATTTTGTAACAACATGTGGCTCAAACTTTAAATCATTCACTTGACTAAACTACTAAAACATTTAGTAAATTTTGTTCGTAAATTTTGTAAAAAAAAAAGTAAGTTTTTGGGCCAAATTTTGAAAATTTAATAACTATTGTTTGCTCTAAGTTCATTAGTGCATCTCAAAATATTAAAATTGCAACTTCCTTCAAGGCAATTCAATAATAAACACTTAATAATTTTTTTCTTTTTTTGCCAACTGAACTAATTATATTACTTCCGAAAAATTGGAAGTGATTTTGGAAAGAGAACATAATCTTTTGTGTAATATAAATCTATAAATCTTACAAATTCCTGAGGCTATTTTCTAATTTTTATCGAAGAAAACAGTACAAAAGTATAAAATTGAAGAATAATAAACTAACTCATTTTGTATATAGAAAACTATACAAATACAAATATAAAAGTAATTATGCACATTACTGTTTTAAACATTATTTTATTCCAGAATAAAGAGTACCTAGTCAACTTTCAAAATTAAACATTAGTGGAATTAAATTCTTAAAAAATTTAAATCTCTTATTTGTTAAAGAAAATGAAACAACCGTAAACGTAGAAAAGTAGGCTAGGTAAAGAGATAAAATTAGGCTAGATAATATTTCATGATGAATAATGTTTTTACCTCTGTCCAGTTTCCAACTTTCCAGCTTGGACAATCACCCATATTACAACTTTTAGAAACAACTCTTGTTGTTGGATCACAGTGACTATCAGGTTGTTTCGAATTTTCTTCATTGCGACATTCAGAAGAACGTTGCTGAGTACCTTCCCCACAAGAAACTGAACACTAGATAAAAAATACAAGCAATTTTTCAGACATTTCAGCTAAAACTAATGTTTATATTGCATATAAAGTAGAAACGTTTGAACAAACAAGTTTGGAAACAAATAAGTTTGGCAAACCTACTTAAAATTAACCATTGATTTGCCTGCAACTGAATTCAAAGCAAATTAGGCGATTTATTAATTCTCTGATGCTTTTGCCAATGGACAAAATTGAGAATATTTTTTTCCCATAAACACCGTTTCTTCGATACAATAGCATGAGAAAAAATAATTAGCCATGCTGAAAAAAAATCTCTTTGCAATTCAAGTTTCCACATGCAGGATTATCAGCGAATTAAAAAAGCAAACATTTACAAAATTGAGTCGCTTTTAGGAACACATTTACAGTAAAAGCTCAATATAGTAAGTTTGTCATAATACAAAAATTCAACATAATGGTAAGTTTCCATTTTACCATCAAAATGCTAATATTAAAGAGATGTACACTGTATGTTGATAACAAGATAAAATTAGTCTAATTCTGCAGTTTATGTATTTTTTTAAATATATTTTTCATAGTTTAAGTAAACAAAAAATGGCAAAATTGAAGATATTTTTATTTATTTCTGGTATCAATATAGCGAGAAATAAACTTTATGTGACTTCCTTCTTACAATCTTAACCTATATATGTTTAAAGATCAAACTAGTGGGGGTTATCCACACCAAGTTCTCTTCTTTCTTACAAAAAATTACTGCCACACACTTCAAAAGAATGCAACTTCTGGTGACCACAAATCTATCCTGTTATCTTATTTCCCTTTTTGACAGTTTATCTTTGAAAGCAATATTTAGTGTTAATGTCAAAAGCAATATTTCCTTTCTTTTCCTTCTTTCTAGCAAAAACTTCCAGTCTAATGCACAATCTGTTGACTCGTCTAGTCTATTCTAGATATTTAATTTAAGTTGAAATAGTTAATCAAAGTTAAAAGAAAAGCAGTAAATGTGTCTGTTTCATTGTTAAATCATCTTTTAACATCTACCATTGTTACTTTGACATTAAATATTAGTATTTGCTTTATAATGACAAGCTCACTATGAAAATAACTATCTGTGATAGTAAATTGCCATTTAAAAGATTTTTGCAATATTTATTTCAGAATAAGTTTTTAATTTTATCTTTAACATTCTGCCGGTCACACACATAGACATATTGCGACCCTCCAGTCTTCTCCACATTGCAAAATCTTCGATTATAAAGAATTATATAGAAAACTAACGAGCTCACAATTTTTTACAAGCATTATAAGCCCGTTGACTCTTAGTTAAATTGAAAGCAGTGTAGTTAAAAGAGAAATTTTGAGGGTTACATGTCTGCTCTTTTCAAATAAAAGTAATTATCCCATTTATTTAATGAAAAAATTTTAAAACAATAACTTCAGATTTTTTTTCAAATACAAGAGCTGCCATTATTTTCCTTTTATGCCAAGAAAATAAATGGAATAAAAGGCAATGTTGAAGGATTAGGGTGCAAAATCCTAATAATTCAAAGTAAATGTTAATATATTCAGTGAAAAATCTAGAAAACCATTCCTCTTAAAATTTTTTAAAAAATTAAATGGTTGCATTTATCCAAATGTTCAACATCTCAGTGTATTCTCTGCCTAAAAGCGAGTTATTGGACAAGTCAAGTAGCCCTACAAGTATTTTCTCCCTTCTTTAATTCCAAACTTTATAAACTAAAAGTGATGTGCTTTCTCTTTAGTTCAATGCTTAGCATGTATCTGATTTTGTGCTTAAAAAAAGAACCAATTTAATAAAATATTGAAATATATAAATGAAGTGTATCTTATTTGCATCAGAATTTTAATAAGATCATTTTTCTTTTAATTTATCGAATGAGCTTAGAAAAGGTTGAGTAGTTTATAAATTTTATTTACGTGTATTACACACTGATTAATTTGATTATAAACCCAACAATTGATAAGAAATATTGGAATAAAAAAATATGGCAAGTAAAATATGACAAGTCTGTCACTTTGAATATTTCAATTACTTTATTTCAATATCTTACTTCAATATTATATTTTAAGTATAAATCTTTCTCTGTAAAAATGAAATACCTTAACTTTGGATAAATTATAACAATGCAATTTAATGATAACAAAAACATTAAATTGAAATGTTGTAGACCTGTTTGAATGATAGAATATAGATTTTCTCTGCTTGAATTATAAAAGGTATATTTATTCGAATGGCATATTTAAAATTACCATGCAAGCATGTTTCGAATGGCATAATGCAAAGGCATTAATTAAGCACCCTTTAATAATGGTGATTTATTAAAAGAGATTCTTATAAGTAAACTATATATAAGTGATCTTAAAGTTTATGACAGTAGTAAAAAATCCTACCAGAACAATATTTATCAATCAAAACATTTATTAACAACTCACAAAGAAAGTGACAGGTTATATTTCATTAACCATCAATATTAAAATATAAAATATAATAAAAAAATTTTAAACTGCACAAATCATTACCTCTGACCATTCAGAATATATCCATTTTGAATTATGACATGTACCCCAACACTTTTCTTGTGCAGTTGGCTTTGGTCCCAGATGCGCACAATTTTCTTCAGGAACACCATGAGCGATTTTTGTTGATATTTCTTCTTTCATGCATTTGATTATTTTTCGTCGTATACCTCTTCCACATTGAACAGAACAAGGAGATTGGCTTACATTTTTCCAACTGAGAAACAATACATAATATTAATCATAAATTATATATATATAGCAGGTAACAATATCAATATAGTAGGAGTAATACATTCACAGTACTTTATAGCATAAATGTTGCAACAGTTTTACAGATTTAAAAAAGTAATAAAGTTTTAGACAATTTTTTTGATAAGTTAAAAAAATACAAATGGTAGTTTAAGTTTTAAAAAATTTTAATAGTAATGCTGTAATTGTAAGCTTTACAATAAAAGGAGCAGCCATTTTCCTATTGTCAGAGAAGAATCAGCAATGAGTGGTATTTAGCAAGATGAAACTGTCTGAATATTTCTTATGAAAGTGGATTGCTCTTAAAGGGTTAAAATTTTAATGGATATTTCATACCTATATTTATATCTTTCCTCTGCTTCACTTGCTGCAATGTTCCTGGCAATTCATATTTCAAAATATCCAAAAACATTTTAGTGTATGCTATTTTATCAATCTTTTGATTTAGTTTAAATAAATTTTAATGGTTTTCAAAACAACATGAAAGCTGCAGAGCAGCTTTTAAATAAATCTGCAATTTCTGCGTTTGCTTTTTAATTTGACTGATTCCCTCCTATAGGAAATGAGACTCCCTCAAAGCTTGCTGAGTAAATACCACCCATTAAAAAATTCAAAAACTCAAGGAAATTTTCAGATAGTTAAATATCC
Organism: Parasteatoda tepidariorum; assembly: GCF_982258835.1. Taxonomy (NCBI): domain Eukaryota; kingdom Metazoa; phylum Arthropoda; class Arachnida; order Araneae; family Theridiidae; genus Parasteatoda; species Parasteatoda tepidariorum. The sequence continues at coordinate 46,928,039 of NC_141766.1, forward strand.
AATCAATATCCAGATAGTTAAATAACAAAGATCTTCATAATATTTTTATTTCACATCGAAACTAAGTTGGTAGTTTGTTATTTTTAAGAAAGCCTTTAGTCTTTTATAATACTTATTGAAATTCAAATAACATTTAATTATGCTCTTTATTTTCTTACAATTTAGATTGTTGCAGGTGCTACACTTATTACAAAACACAAAAATAGAAAATACTTTATTAAAAATACTTACGAAAGATAGCAGTGTTCATTACATTTACGTGTTTTTTGCAGACTAGGTTTGGAGATGTCTGCACAGTGATTATCATTTACATGATATTGATCAGAAATACGTACACAAACTGGCTTTAAAGAGCTAATGCCTGCATGAAAAGCAAAAATTTCATTAACATCACATTTTTATAAATAGTTAAGTATAAACTAAGGTATATATATATTTAAATTTTAACATGTGTACAAACTTATGAGAAATTCAAACATTTCAGAATATGAAATTTAGAATTTCATGTATTTATAGAATTATTTATTACCGTTGCATATTCTTGAGCACTCAGAATATTGTGTGGCAACTTTCCAATTATACAATTGCTTTTCTGTTATAGGCACAGTATAACTAAAACTTATATTTGGGGGTTGTAGCATTCCAACAACAAGAACCTATAGAAGTAAAAACATTTGTTGAAATTGGACATAAGTTAAGAGTTTAAAATAAACAATTTCAGCTATTCAATACCCTTATTTTATGCTTATTTAATTTATTGGCATCTTAATAATATAATATTTAACGTAATAATAAATAAAGATATGCTGGTACAGTCAACCCCGCTTAAAGGAATACTATTGGTGCCAGCCAACACTATTCAGTTAAGTGGGTTATTCGATTTAAAGTGGAGAGCATTATTAAATTTTAAATATTCAATTTTTACAAAAGTTTACTTTTTAATAATATTTAATGCACAGTATATATTCTGTTTCATAAATAAACTCAATTTTATGATCAATAAACAATTATAATTTAAACTGTGTGTTAGTATTCTAAAATATAAATGTCATTTAAAGTTATAGAAAAATAAATCTATGTTAATAAAAAAATAATACAGGTACTATAATATTACTTTGTTTCTTTTGAAAAAATTTATATTTAAAGCCTGTTTCTATACCCATTTAATTTGTCATTTTATCAAAATTCGATTTTCCCTTTATTTTTTTACTAAGAATTTCAGAATTTTTTCTTTTTCTTTATCCTCAAAATTTGAGAAATTTCAAATTAATTTGCAATTTCAGTTTGGGATTTTTGATATTTATTTCTTGCCAAACTTCGATTATTTTCGATTATTTCAAATCATTCCTTTTCAAACTCATCTTGTACTCACTGAAATAAGCAATGATTATTTGACTTTAGAGAAAGACACACTGTACACTAATTTGTTAGATTTTTTAAACTTTTTCTTATCAAAGCTAGTAGCATACCAAGAGGGGACCATAAGTCTTCACTGCAAAATAAGTCACTCTGTACCTTTTTATGTTCTAAATTATCTGTGAGTGAAGTAAGTCAAAGAAAGGTAAAACCCCCTTCATTGATTTCAATGTATAACTGCCAGCAAGCTTTGATTAATTCTTAAACTATACTCCTAACACCTGTTCAGAGCAACAATTAAACAGGAAGCCCCTATTGCGACCACTTATTGTATTCAAATTTTCATAACTGAAAATTTCATTTTAGCTAGTGAAACATTTCTTAAAAATAAAATAAAATTTTTTTTTCATTTCAGTACCTCTTTATGCAATTAAGCAAGGACAGGAAACAACAACTATTCATTTAAATAGGGAAATTTATAGTTTCATATAAAGATTTGGTTCCACACACACATTAAATTTTATTTGTATAAGTGGGTTATTCGATTATCTGATATGCAATTAAGTGGGAACGACAGTACTTTATTTACGTCACGTTAGAGCTGCATAACTGGCTATTGGCAATGGTCTGTGAAACCTCCTCAAGGATGATCCGTATACATGCAATCAAAAATTTGGTCGATTTCTGCAGAGGGGATGGCTCCTCTATTTTGGTAGCCTGACTTTAAATTTAAAGATAATTTTAAATAACTAAATTTATAAAATTATCTTCAAACTTAAAATTCCACAGCATTCAAAATTTAATCACGGCAGCAAAATCTTCATAAAAGTAGTTTTATAGGTAGCTCTTAAATTACAACATAGCAAATAAAAGGCTTAAAGTTTACATGAAAAATACCATAGGTAATAAAGTTTTAAATGGTTAAATAAGTAAAAACTGACAAAATATTCCTACATTGAAAATCTCAGTTGTTTGTAAATAAAGTTTGATTTTCAGATACTAATAAGAAAGAAGAATAAATGATTTATAATTATTTCCATTTTTTTTAATAAAAATACCAAGTAGATGCTTTCTTTTAATAAAAACACTTATAAAAGCATCTCACCAAGCATTTGAAATGTATTTTTACAGAATAATAGATTATTGCTTTAGTCTTCAATAGGTATACCAGTTATTTTTAATTAATTTTTAACAAAGCCCTTGCCCTGTTTTTTAATATAGAATGTAAGAAATATAATCAAAGTATGAAATAATATGAAGAAAAAAAACTAAGTTTTGTCTTATAATTCTGACACTTACTTGTACAAACAAATCTTTTGGCAGCGGTTCAGAAGTATTCACATGCTCAATAACAGAATGACTTCCTGAGTAGTCAATAGAAACGCCATGGTACAGTAATGTTTTTGGGAACATGCTTATCATAAAATCTCCATTTAAAATATATTTATCACTAGGATCTTTAAGAGCTGAATAGACAAAAGAGTAAATAACATTTTATTTATTTACTTTAATGACATTATGACATGACATATCAAAATTATACACAACATAGTTAAATAACAAATATAAGAAAATAAAACATGAACATTATACATACCTTTTACAATGACACAATAAGATTAGAAAACTTTGCTTTTATTAAAAATAAAAAAGGCTTACCTGTAATATAATGCCCATCACCAAAATTGTCATATAATTGAAGATACAATTTTGTTACTTTGTTAAGAATTACAAAATTTGTGAACACAAAATGTCAATTTTCATTAAACACAATGCTTAAACTATAGAGACTTGCATACATTTCATTGCAAACTTGATATAAAAATGATGAAACAAAATAATTATCTAAGAGCTAAATTAAAGTAATTAATATTATTAGTTAATTGTGATAAACTAATGACTGATTCTTAAAGTGCCATTTTAATAACATCAAATGAAGACTAAAATAATTTAAATTTGAAAGCATTAAAATAATCAAATTTATAATTCTGAATTACTTATAAAAGAGTAATTTCAAACAATCTTTAACTCCTTCCTTATAGTTAAGATACACAAATTATTACTTTAATAAGTAACTGAAGCATTGAAATCATTAAAAACAAACAATGAAAAATTTTATTTGCATATTTGTTATATTTTATTTCCTTCTCAGCTAGATCATTTCATTAAATAAACATAAGTTAGTTTTTTCTCTCCTTTTCCTGCTTACTTTTAAATGATGACTCAACTAAAGAGAAGGTACAAACAGGGTGGGATTTAGTGTTAGGGGCGCTTTAAAAAATGTCCTCAATTTCTTATGAATGTTAATAAACTGTTATTGATTTTGCTTAGTATTGATTTGAGAATTTATAAAAAAATGTTAAACATAGTTTAATGAGCTCAATATCTTAGATTTAATTTTAAAGCACTTACTTTTTAGTAACATTGTTTATTTTAAAATTTATTGAATAAAAACTAGTTTTGTAAGGCCTTAATTTAATTATTAACAATAAAATATATGACAGGAAACTAGTTTGTTCTGTTTCCAAAAATATTTTTTATTTTTTCTTAAATCTAGACTGTTAAAACAGCTTCAAACAGTCGTTGAAACTTGTGTAACCCAAAAAATAACTTAGCATGTTTTTCTTTTACTTAATCAATATCAAAATTCCCAGAAACTAAAATATTTGTTATAAATTTACCACTGACTGGAGCATTTCAACATTAAAAAACTGATACGTGAAGACTATTTTTTGTAAAAAAAAAGTATAGAGAATAAAATCAATGATTTTTTTTTTGAATCAGTAAAGAATATTAATATGCATACATTGTTATGAGTGCTATAATATTTGCATTTATTTAAACTACTCTTCATTGCATAACCAATTTGAAATCAGCAAAAATTAGTTGATTTAGTTCAACTTGTTTCCTTATTTTGAGATATTGCAGCAATTTACAAAACACATTTCGGAAGTTTTAGATGAAAACAGTTTAAAAATTGTTTTCAATTTAGAAACAATTTTCAGCTGCAAATGAGTCATAATCATTGTCAATACATCTATAAGTCCAGGAAAAAGAATATAAATCTGTGGAATCTAAAGAATGTTGAAACCTACTACATATTCCCTACCAATTGTCTTCAGAATAACTGCCCCCTTGTTCCCCTTAGGCACTGCACGAGAGAAAATTCAATAAAAGGTTTAAAACATTAGGCTTTTTCCAATCTAGTTTGAACTAAATAGTTTTGAAATTTGATCTGATCAGTTAGGAAATTTCTTAGGTGGTCCTGAATTCCGATAAACACAATGACAACTCAATTTCTTTTCTTTTTTCCCTTCCTCTTCGAAAAGCGTTAATTACCTTGACAAAACAAACAAGAGAGGCGAGAATTAAATAGAAAGAAAAGGAAGAACTATAAAATAATTTATTGTTTTGATTTTTACAGATTTCAACTAAATTTGAATAAAATTTATAAAATCTATTAACTTTAAAGATCTGTTATAAAAAAAAAACATTGGACGAGAGGGACCATCTGATCTGTACTACGTGCAATGAATTATGCAAGAATGGCTGTGAATGATGTAATATTTATTTTCAAGAAACTTAAAGCTTATCATTTTTTCATCAGAATTGATAAAGTTGTATAAATTTTATAATACATATTCAACTTTTTTTTGTTTAATATTAAAATATTAAACAGAAATTAATAATTGCTCTTAATGTTTTAAACTGAATTAAATATTATTGCCGCAATAGTAAGTATGCTTTTGTTTCACTATTAATTATAGGAAAGTTGAAGTATCATTTATCACAGAAGTATTTTTTTTCTCCATCTTTCGGTTTTAGGGTGGGGGCTGACTTTTAAGATCCCCTTGGTTTCAAACATTTTGCAGGTAAGATCCTAGTTTGTACAACTAAAAGCTTGTTAACTCAGAATTTCATGTTCATTATCGCATTATTAAGCACGTTTTTGTTTAATAATTTATTATTGACAAGGTAAGGCATCATTTAGGATAGAAGTGTTTTTGCTTCTTCCATTTTTAGGGGAAAGAGAGCAAATTTTTAAAGGCTCCTTAGTTCCAAACACTTTGAAGGTGGGATCGAGTTTTTACAATCAAAAGTTTGTTAACTCAGAACGTAATGCACATAATGCTGCAATATTAAGTATGATTATGTTTCATAATTCCTCATTTTGTATAGAAGTATTTCTCGGTTTTTTTCCTACTTCCATTTTTAAAGGGGAAGAGGTTTTATGGGCTCCTTGGTTCAAAATATTTTGCAAGTGGAGCTCTGGTTTGTAAAATCAAGCCTGTTAACTCATAATTTTATGTATATTATGCTGTAATCGTGGGCATGCTTTTTTTTTGTTTCATAATTCATCATTGCAAAGTTGAAGTATCTTTTTGGATAGAAATATTTTTTCTACCTTTAAAAGGGGACTGATTTGTAAAGGATTCCTTAGTCTCAGAATTTTGTAGGTAGGGTCCCAGTTTGTCGACTCAAAAGTTTGTAAAATCAAACATTTTTGCACATAGGCTGAAGGTGCAGTTCTTTAAACTTATTTAAATTACAAAGCACCTATGTAGCTTACTTAGCTTAATTGTCAGACTTATTCATTCAATAAAATTCTAAATAAATATTTTATTCATAATGCCAATAATAAAATAAATTAAGACAAAGTAATTTTTTAAAATTATATAAATTTCTTTTAAAAGCTCTTTTTTTGTTCAAAAGGACATGGCGTCAGTGGGCACCATCTTTAAGGAAAGCACACTATTTAGACTGGGGTCCAGGGGACAATCACTTTTTCTGGTCTATCACCAGTCTGACCCTGAGTACAAATACTCTTAATAGTACCTAAGGAGGCAATGAATATAAATATTTGGGATGGAGCTCTCCCGGGCTCTTTATTAGGTACATCATTTCTAAGATAGAAAATTATACCTTCAGCTGAATGAAAAATTCTGATTTACAATTCTAGATTCAAAAATGAAATTAGAGAAAAAAAAACCTGACAAGACTAGAAATTTCAACACAATGTGAGAAAATTTGATTAAATTATAACTTTACTTTGGCAAAAGCTGAGACCCTTTTTTTCAGTTTCTCATACCAGAATTAGTTTCTTACTACAATTTAGTTTCTTACAGCAGAAGTGAAGACCAATTTATAATGCCAAAAATGCTCAAGTACCAATTTGTGATAGGATCATTAGTAAAATAATGTGATTTTTTTTGCTCAACTAAAGTATATCTAGCGATATCTCTTTTAGTAGATAAAAAGCATTAGCAATATGTTTAGAATACTAAGTTTATTTTTTGAAATTTTTTTAAGAGGAGTTTAATGCTGTAATACTCTGCAGTATACTATCATGTCAAATTTCTTAGCTTTTATTCCATATTTGCATCAACATTCCCTAATTTATAAGGTAGCTTGACAAACTGCCAAACAGGGTATGACAGCACACAACTTGTGATAGATTGAAACTTAAGTAAATTTCTTTTTTATTATAATAAAAAAGATTGACCCTAAAAGAATATATATATATATATATATATATATATATATATATATATATATATATATATATATATATATATATATATATATATATATATATATATACTAAGTGTCAAAAATTCATAAGGTATCAATTTTCCTCAGTTCAGCATGTTTTGACACTGTTTATTATAAGTTACTATACTTCCTAGAAAACAATAGAATTTCCCAATTTTTTTCTTCTATAGTATAAATCTTAAAAAACAATAACTACAAACTCGGAAAATTTTAATCTTAATATATGTAAATCTATGTGTAATTTTTTTCTAAATATCTATCAAAAAACAATATTACTCTACTTTATATGTTGTGTTTATTTTCCAATTAAATTTAGCTCTCTATAAAATGCTATAGCCAAAATAAACTGAAAATATAACAAAAACAGAGAAATTAACAGAGAATTTAGTTTCTTATTATGAAGCCGAAGAATATTCCAGAACAAAGAAAATATATATATTTACACTTTAATACAATTTACAGTGCATGTTTTGCAGTTTATTGTTATGAATTTACATAATATGATTGTATTACTGATTAAAATTTTAAAACTAGGAAAATTTACAAAATGATGAATACAAAATATATCATTCTAAATTATTTAAGAATTTTAAATATTTTAAATGAAAAGTTCAACAAATTAAAAGAAACTACAACTGCTTAGCTACTTCAAAATCAAACCTACCACACACCAATTTTATTATGAATGGGAAATAAGACATTTTGAAGTATCTTAAGACTAACAGACTAAGTTGTTTATGGCTTAGGGGCTATAACAGACAAAATAAAGGTATAAATTCAAACATTATAAAATGAAATAGCAAAACACATAAAACTCTAAATTAAAAATCTTCATATAAAATATTTTGTAAACATATTTTGAAAAGAAAAAATCTTTTAAATATCAAGTGAACAAAGCAATATAAGTAATTCAAGTACAAAAAAAGTGTTTTGTTATTGCTCTAATTAAAACAAATCTTTTTGTTAGATTGTTTGCATTATTGAAAGATTTTATAGACTGAATTCGGCAGTGCTGGAAACTTATGCAAAACAGTCTTAGCTTTCATCTCTCAATAACTGAGAGTTTTTTATTCATGTTTTAGGCATAATTTTAAAAATATATAAAATCTATATTTATAATGAAAAAAATTAAGAATTACTAATTTTCATTTAACAAAGTAAATTATTCTATAGTTCATAGTAAGAATCCATAAATAAATTTATTAGCCTTGTTTTCAGAGAAACTCCATTGGTCACAAAAAAAACTTAAAAACGTCAATGAATCCGTTACTAAGCTGTCATTGTAAAATATTTTTTATATTGCTTTAAATAGAATTTTTTCCTATGTTAAGAAATATAAAAAGATACACAATACAAAATCAAAATGCAAGATACAAAGATAAAAACTAATTCAAAAGTACCTTCAATATATTGTTTTTATAATTAAAAAAAATGCCCAACAGCTTTTATGCTTTTATCTCGTTTTTTTTATTTGCCAATTAATTGAAATATATCAAAAAAGAATAATGCTTTCAAAAAAATTAAAAAAACATTAATAAGCAAAAAAGAAGCTTTTAAACTCAAACACGCTTGTAAAGCTTTTCAATGTAAAATTTCAAATGTCTTAAAATGTCAATGTCCACAATTGCACTGCAAAACTCAAAACTTCACAATTTTATCTAGTTAAATAACTTGTATGACAAAATCAACCAAATAGTGTCTTAATAAAAAGAGTTGGTGTCTTAAAATGTTTACAAGTTCAATTTTTTATAAGAGTGAAAAAATACAGATCTGTTATCTATTCTATATATTGGGACTATTTCACTTGTTGAAAGATAATTTTTTATTGCTATTTGAGCAGCTAATTAAATGTCTGCTCTCTTTTAGAATTACATCATTTTTCTACAAACATACAATTACACCAGCATTTTCTTTACACCAGGTCTCTTGTTAACATTAAAAAAAGACCATTTTAATGAAAAATAGAGAACAGGTTAGTATTATAGTAAGACCAATGAAATATTAAATAGGAATATGATATTAATTTTCTCACCAATGTAGTTATCATCAACATTTCCATCTGAACTGTGTTGTATTATACGAACATTGCTAGCACCAGGTGGTATCATAACCACATTATGATAACCTAGATTAATATTAAACAAATTACAAAAAGCGAAATAATAATAATAAATTACAAAGAAAAAAAATAATAAATTCAAAATTTTCTAGAAAAGGGTATAAAATAGGATTTAAATTTGATAAAATCAGAAAAAAAATTAAGAAAATGCTTTTTTCACACATTTTTTATTTTTACTACATTACATCAATAAAGATTTTAAGATAGTGGTATTAATTAAATGAAGTCAAATTTACTTATAATTAGTTAAAATGCAAATTTTTTTCAGGGGTCCATACTGATTAAAAGAATATAACAAAGAAGTCAAAGTGGTGTATAGCTTTATTACCATAGTCAACTTTTTTATTAAAATAGCCTTTGATTTCTTTACAAGTACTGTTGTTACCACCACAAATTCCACAGCGATCAAGGACTACTTTTGAATTCATAACATGATCACAGCCAGCAGCCTAGAAAAGAGATAATATTATATATTTAACAATTGTCTTATCAGAACATATAATATCCAAAATTGAATAAAAATATAAACGAATAAAATATTCTTAAACTATTGGCCATTAACTACTGCAGAACACTGCACTACAAACTAAGCAGAATTTTTTCCTTATTTAATCCAATGAACACATATTTGTTTTAATTCAATATCTACATTTCAGTAAATATTTTTTTTGCATATTTGCCACAGTAACTTTAGAGATAAAATGCTACACACACTTTTTATATAATTCGCCAGATTACCAGCAATTTGAACAAAGAGAATAACTGCATTAACATAAAAAATGCATGATATGTTAAACAACTTTTTTTGTAATTTTAACAACTTTTTTTATGTTTTATTTATTCTTATTGCATCTCAGAAAAGTGTTCTTAGAAAATTGTCTGGCCACATGCTCATGAATGTACCAAACAACAAAATACATTTTAAAATATCAATTAGAAGTGATTGACCAAAACACATATTAATAATTTTTTTGCTAAATAATTCATTGATATAAACAGAGTTGGAAAAGTTTTTCAAGTGGTAGCAAAAGGGAGGTATATCTAGATATTTCAAGCTATCAATAAATAATTAATTTATAGGAAATATAAATGGGTGAAAAAACTCTGGAATAATTTGATAATTCACAAATAAAAGATAAATTTCGGCATTTTTCAGTAGTTTTGAAAAATCTTGGCTACCACTTCTCCATTTTTTCCTGGTCGTGGTTTTGTCCATCTGCTCAGGATTTTTGTTTTTATACGCCTTTATTAGATTTTTGTTTTAAGGTTCAATAGGTTTACATATGGCTTACAATTTCATTAATTTTATTATTAAGTTTTCAAGTGTATACCAGTTTTCTAGAGTATATAATTTAAGTATACTGGTGCTTGAATAATTTAATACATTTACAATATAGGATCCCTTCAAAATACACCAAATGACAACATTAATCTATTTTAATGAATTATTAGGATGAAGTGGTTTTTAACATTGTCCTATTTCAATGATTAAAGAATTCGACAAAAATATTTTGAATTTTCTACTATTGGCAATAAACTATAGTAGAACACAGCACATTCAGCTGGTTCAATGAATATATATTTTTTTTACTCAATGTCTACATTTCAATTAAAAAAATTTTCAAGCAAATTGCTAGAGTAACTTGAGATATATATGTTACACACACTTTTTACATAGTTCATCCAAACTGCTTGCAATATGAACAGTGAGAAAAACTATATTAACATGTAAGTAAACAGTAAATGAAATATGTAGATAAAGAGTAACAGCAAAATTTTTTAATTAGACAAAATTAATTATATACAATTATTTTCATATATTTCTGACAGTAACTTGTAATTTTTTTCCATTTTGTTACTACCTTAACATTATTCACACTGTCACTGTATATAAGAATTTAAAGACAATTTTATATGACCTTGCTTCAGTGATCTTGAATACAAATGATAAATTCTATAATGAGCTGAAGAAATTAAAATCAAACTTTCATGTTGCTGGTTATTATATTATTTAAAAAAATGAATTTACTTTAAAAAATATTCTTGGCAAGCAAACTTGAAAGGTGTAGTGTGGTTGAAAACTCCAGTTTAGCATTTGTGAACCTCTACTTCAGGAGCCAGGACCACATTTCAGATTAATTTGTTATACTATGAATTTCTTTTCAACAACTATAAACTTTACCCCCCCCCCCTGTTCTAAATTTTTTTTCTCTTCTTTTTTTGAAATGATGTATATAATTTTTAACTGCATATATCTCAACAGTTGTAGATGAAGGTCTTATAAGAATAGTTAAAAAAAAAAAAACTTCAATACTTAAAGAAAATGGAGTTAGCCTCATATAGATGTTTATTCAATTTATTATGATCTCACTTTAAATCTTATATAGCTCCAGCTTTTTTCTGCTGTCAAATAGAGGACATTACAAATCAGACAAGAAGGAAATAAGAAATACAATACTTTTTAAAGTCTAAGGTTCTCTATGACAAACAAACATATATGGAAACGGCAACAGGAAAATACATGGTGAATTATGTAAAAATTGAGCATTTCATTTTTGAAGAATGAAATTTCCTAAAAGTTATAGTAATTCCATGTATACTAATAAACAAAAAACAATTTGTCTCACAAACAAAACATATTTTACCTCACATTTTCCATTAACGCAAATATCAAATGTTCCTAAATCACATGGAGTTCCATCAACAACTTTTTCTCGCAGAACAAAATAAGAAGAGGAATCATTAACTTTGCAATATAATTTGCACTTGTCATTAACAGGAACTGGAAGATAAAAGTGTATTGAGATGTAAAATATAGCACAATTAAAAAATTACAAAAAATTTATTTAGCTTAAGACAATAAAATTAACCTAATCTTGAATATGAATTTAAGATAAAATATTGTGTAAGAAAAATTACACATGATCATAATCTCATGAAGGAACAACATCAAGATTTTGTTGATCTTGAGATTTGGTTTACACAAAATTTTATTTATGTTCATGTAAAAGGCATAATCTATCATCTGACAGTAATAAGTATTTTTAAATGGTTTCCACAGCCTGAAATATTAGACAATTTTGGTAAAATCACTGTGATATTACACATTTAGTTTTATTCAAACATTCCTTAATCCTTTATATCACCTTGTTGCATATCTGCAACATACAAAAAAAGCCTATGTCTTTGCCCCAACAAATTTTGAAGGACAATTTCGGCGATTGTTGGCCAAAACCAGTGCGCCAAGATGAAATTGGGCAATGGCCTAATTGGGCTAACAAAAGAATCAGATGCAAATACCCAAAATGCAAAGGATTTACACAAACTATTTGTGAGAAATGTGGTGTAGGACTTTGTTACAACAAAAGTAACAACTGTTTTAAAAATTTTCATATGAATTAAAATTTTTGAATCTTTCAATCTTAGTGCCATTTTTAACAATGTTGCAGGAATGCAACAAGCACTTTTTTGTCATTTTGCATAAGGTTGCAGAAATGCAACAATCAATTTTTTTCCAATAATTTTTTTTATTTTATGTTGTAAATTTTTTTTTTTTTTTACATGCTTAGAATGATGTATTCTAATGTATGAGTAATTTTTATTAAAATCAGAGATGTTGAGATATAAAGGGTTAAGTATTTACTTCTAGACACATCTCTTTTGAATATCAATTATTATTGCATAACCGTGAATTCTTCTGGACTATTTTTATGAATAAAATGATAGCACAACATTAGCTTCTTCACTTTATTTTTGAATATATAAATTAAACGCAGAATTCAGAGGGAGAAAAAAAAGCTAATTTGACAGACATGTTAAAGCATCCATATTTTTTTTAAATAAATTTTCCATAAATTTTAATGCTTTCCAAAACAATAATTTTTACCTTAGAGGCCCGTAATCTAAAAAGATGCTATTTTAAGATTATGCCCTTTTAATACCTTGCTCATGTGAGGCAGCCATGCAAAAATTTGTTTGAAATTTTTAAGTAAAATATCTTGAGTTAAAATATCTTGAATTAAAACTTACTTATTCTTAATAAATATTTCATACACTTTTGTCGGTCAAACTTCAAATAATCAGAAATAAGATGTTTAATTTTTTATCCAATCAAAGTAACAATATTTAATTAAATATAAATAAAACCTTATATACAATAAAATGTGTTAAGAAAAGAGGTCAGATAAATGAAAGAATTTTTTTATTTCTTATAATAAAAATTATAATTGTTTTAAAAATTAAGTATTATAAAAAGACATTAAAATGATATTGAACTGAGAAAAAATATCTGTTTTAAGCCGTTATTATTACTATTTTTTAACTTTAAATTATTATAAGTATTTGTAAAGGTCTGTTCAATCAAATCAAAAAGAATAAATAGGTAACGTAGTTTTGAAAATGAATAAAATGGGCAAAATAAAGCTCCAAGAACGATAAAGAACAAAGGAGCTTGATGCACAAGTTTTTATGTGAATAAATTATTTTTGAGTATAACATAAAAAGAATGTAAAGTTAAAATGAATAAAATCAAAGCTCTTAATTTGAACAATATAATTAATGGTTATTTTAAAAAATTCAGAACTAAGAAATATTTTTTCATGCATAATCAAAATTAAATTGATAGTTTTTCCTCATATCTTCCTTAGTTATATTCTATGAAAATAATGATAAATACAGTTGGCCAAATTATTAGAACTATAAGATTCTATATAAAATCTTAATTATCAGGTGATACTATTCAGCTTTATTGTTTTTACTCCGATGAAACCGGTTTAAACTTGTTTAAGTTCATGCATCAATTGTTTAACATTGTAATGCAATACGTTAAAAATAAATACAAAATAGGAAGTATATAAATAAATCTGAATAAAAACCCATTACATGTATGTTTAAATATAAAAGTATTACACATAAACTCGTGCAACACATGTCATTATTAAAAATCTTCAGTGTGTCTAATAATTTGGTCTAATTATTATAATATACTAATATAATAACTGATATATCAAATGTTCTAATTTACACAACATATCGTCTAATTTATCCAATCGTCGAATTTATATTACGTATCGTTGAATTTAACCAATTTATGCACGAACGTAATCAAGTACGAACCAGTTTCAGTTACGTGAAAACAGTAAAGCTGTATAGTATCACCCGGATTTTACATAGAATATTATAGTGGGTCTGATAAATTGGCCAGGGACTGTACTACAAGGGTTTATGGTGATAGTTTTTTTGTTTGTTTCTACATCCCATTCTATCTCAATATTCCAGTTCTAGACTTATTTAAAAACATTAAAAAAAAAAACAAAAAAAAACAGGGAAATCTTAGTTGCTAAAAAAAATTATATCAAAAATAAGTTAAAAAGCTATCAATAAAAATAAACATGTGTTTTTCACAAACAAAAATTTTAACAGTGGTGCTGCCATCTAGGGATTAATATCAAGTTTGCTAACAATTAATGTTGTATATCTTTAGCCGTAACCAAAATATTTTATTCGTAGCCATGTTGGCGGCAAGGGTACTTGCCCATCTCCACAATAATTAGAAGTTTTTTAAAGTCCCCTTCAGTATTTCAGAAAAATATGGAAAATGATCATGGCTTATCATCAATTTTAAATTCCTTATAGTTAAAAACAATAAAGAGATAGAAATAATTAATCTTTTTTGCAAATATTTAGCCCATATAAGTCATTTCTTTCTTCTGTGAGAAATTCAGAGAACTATTATTACTGAGTAAATTATTTTCATCCCAGTCAAAAATTAGGCACCTACGACGATTTTTCTTTAAGAGATCACGTTTTTATAAGACTAAGTTAGAATGTTAGAAAATTAAGATTTAAAGAATATTTATTTCATAAATAATATTATTATTATTGTTTTTGTTTTACATTTGAAACAAATAACGAAGTTACAACAGTTCGCGAAATATATTCTACTGCTAATTTATAAATAAAAATGTTTATAATTTTTAAATTTTAACTTTTTACAGCATTTATAAAATAAAATTAATTACCAACGAAGAAAAACACGTTTTGTTTAACCAAAAAAAAAAAAAAAAAAAAAAAAAAACACCCACATATTTATAGGTTATTTATCCAATGGGTGCTAAATGATGAAAAAAAATTAAAGTTTTATATTTTATAAAGTTTTTTTTTAAGTTCTTTTTAAAAAAATTTAAGTTTTAAACAATGAAAATATATTTTTTACGTACTTAAATTCATCATATCATTATATTCAGAAAAGTATAAAAACAGTCCGTAAATTCATGAAATATAAAATAAACGATAAAAATCAATTAGAGCTTCATTCAAAACTAGATGGCAGCACTACGTTTTGGGAAGAAATAAAGGACTGCAAGCAAAAAAACTATTTTTATTTCATTATAAGAAAAAAAAAATTTTTTTTTTCACACCTAAGTTCCAATATTGCATGTATTTATAAGAAATACATATTAATAATATTTTTAAAAAAAAGACATATTTCATTTTAAATGTTTAAGTATGTAATTTTTATAAATACTTTAAAATGGAGCTTGGACGTCACAGAGTCTAATCTATGAGGGCGACGAAATTTAACACACATTCAGAATAATTCTCTAATTTCTTCCCCATACGAAATAACACTGGTGCTTTTATTAAATTATTATTATTATTTTAATTTCAAAATGTCCTACATATTTTAATTCTTTAAAAATATATTTTGGTATTAATTTCAAACTAAAGGCAGTTGTAAACAGATTAAATATCGTCTGCGCATTTTTTATTTATTTTGGACATAGCTCAAAATACGTATTTTACGAAAATTGACAGAGGATAAAATGAGGTTAGAAAAATTAGGCGTTTCAAAAATAAATTTATCGAATAAAGTAAATAAAGTTAGCAAGCCTGATAAATGTATCTAATAGAGTATGATTCCAAATTTTTAATACCAACATCGGTCTTGTAAAAGATGCTTACCAAACCAATGGGGAAATTTGCTTTGTTTTTCATACACTATAAAAATTTACCATTCGTTAATTAGTTTTAAAAAAACAGTATCCATAACAGTAGTTCGCAAACGATGAAATCAATTGCCATGTCCATATTCTTAAAACGCAATTTAAGTAATGTTCATTTCATCAAACGCGTATTTTAATTCATGTCCACTTTCGTAAACAAGCATTTTCAGCTTTGTTCATTTCTTCAAATGCGCTTATCGAACTAAGCACATTTTCTTAAACAAGAGTTTTGAGCTGTATCCATTTTTTCAAACTTGCATTTTGAAGATATCGATCATTTGGTGAAACAATGACGTAACTGATAGTTCAGTTACGTCATTGTTTCACCAAATGAGCGATATGTCCATTTTTTTCAACGCTCATTTCAAAATACTAATGAAATTGATGATTTACTGAAATTCTTAATAAGTGAGGAAGAAAATACAAACTAAGAAGATGAAATATTGCAACTAGAAGTTAAGAAATATTATTGTCAAAATGTGGAAGAACACGATTGAAATATAAAAGAGAAAGTTATTATACAGGGTTGTTCATAATTTCCTCCGCCTGTAAACGCCATTTTTCTTTACTACAACTGGCTTCAGTGATACATGTTACTGCCATCTACCGGCAACTGCTTAAATTAAAACTTGAATACTTTCGGAATAATTTCATATGTTCTTTTTTGCCATATCAGTCTTCGTTTTTTTACTATAACGCTTCGAAACCCCGGAGGGAATTATGAATAACCCTGTACTCAGAAATATTCATTTTTTTAAATGTCTTTTAAGCATTATTTTCTATTCAAATAATATATAACTTTATTTTAAACGAAACAATTGTTGACCTTCCAACTTTTTCAGTTTCAATCAGAATTTAAAGTGGTAGCAAATTTTATGATAACATCTGAATGAAACTGATTTTGACTACCACGATTTTTAAATAGTTCTATAATCTACATAAAAGCACTGATAAATTATCTATAGTGATGTTTTTAAGTGCTGACGAAATCTTAAACGTATTAAGTTACTTCCATATCATTTCACTACTAATTTAAACATTGGGTAAAGCTATAACTTCCGGGTTAGCAGCAATGCAATTAAAACAACTTTTTCATTCCGCAGAATTTCCCAATTTTCATCTTTTATTTATGATCTTTTAATTCGTTGTTTTTCTAGACATTTTAATTAATGCACAAAAATATGTTTTCAGATCAAGTTCTTCAATCTATATTTACCTAGCACATAGGTGAGAAGGGGGGGGGGGCTAAGGATAATTAATGAAATAAAAGAAAACAAAAGTCGTCAAAACGTTAAGAAAGTGTTAGCAGAAAGTTTATCATTTCATTTATTTGGTAAATAATGAAATTTGTTTAAAAAGTTGATAATTTAAAACAAAATATTTCGTATTTGTATTCAGTTAATGCGAAATTCACCGATCTACAACTTTTGCGTTTGCAATGCAAAGCGTTACTTATGAGATACTTAGCGTTACTTATGAATCGCAGCGTTACTTATGAATCGCAAAAACACCTTATTTTAGGTGAAGCTTTTTGATCTAGGAGAAGACGTGCACCTCCTTAGATAGGGAAAACTTAGAATTGTCATATTAAAGTATTACCAAAGCAGTTGAAACCAAAAATTTTTTTTTCGAATTAAAACCCCTAATAATAGGTCTTTATGCTCAATTTCTTAGATACGCGTTTTGAGCTAGGTTCATTTTTTCAAAAGCACATATTTAGCTAAGATCATTTTATTTATCGGTTTTGAGATTTGAGATTTAAAATTTTGAATTTTTTTCTTTTTAAATGAGCCTTTCAAGCTAATGTCTATTTTCTTAGGCATCCCGGGGATAGAGCGTTCACCTTATAATGAGGTGAACCGAGTTCGAATCCCAGCGATGGCAGGTCGATACAGATTCCGCACGCGACTTGCACCGACCACAGTGCTGACGTAAAATATCCTCAGTGGTAGACGATCATGTGTTAGAGTCCTCTTACAATCGGGCTAACGGTGGGAGGTTTCCGTGCTTTTCCTCTCCATGTAACGGAAATGGGGGTTAGTTCCATCGAAAAGTTCTCCACGGAGGCAAATTTCTCCCAATACTTGATCCAGGAGTTCCCTTGTTTTCTGGATTGGGTTCAAAATTACAAGGTTATGGAGTTGAATATTAGTAATCGTAAATCTAAAATTGGGTCGGCTGTTCAACTACGGGAATAATAATAATAATAATAAAAAACATTCATTTTGAGCTATGTATATTACTTACACGTGAAATCTAACACGATTCACTTTCTTAAACGCGCAATTTGAGTTAATGTCCAAATTCGAAACTTCACTGAAGACAGAAAAAGTAAAATAACTCGTTTTTTGACATCTCAGCTGGAGTTAAAGAGAGGAAAGAAAAAAGAAAAAGAGAAAAAAGAAAGAAAGAAAAGCAGACGAAAGAAGATCTTAAACTTTTATTGCGCGTGTCGTTAATTACAGGTATAAAATTCCGAGTTTTAAAGATAATTAATTATTAATATATGTTTGGAAGATATGAAGAAATTACTGAAACTAGAGGTAACAACAGACATAACAGTCGCACTTTGTAATATAATTGAAAACTGAATGCAATGTTAAAATGAAAAGTAATTGAATTTTCCATGTATTACACAATTTAAAATGCACGCCCGCTCAAGTGATATAAATTGGCAAGCCTGGTGAAAGGTTAAAGTGAATTAATTTAAACTCAACTGTTCATTGAGCAAAAGTAAGTTAGCATAAAATTAGCTATTGTAATTAAAAGCAGTTCGCTTTTGAAATAGTAATTGAATAGTGATATAAAAAAAGAAAATCAAGTAAAACAAATTAAATATTGAAGCTTAAATGGTTTTCAAGAATGGTAATAAAAAATCGGCAATGACGTAGCAGAATAATGATTATGCTAATTTTTTCACAGATTAATTTCGCTGTTAGAAATGTAAATGAATTTGATGAATTACAAAAGAGAAACTTTCAGCGGAATAGAAAACTAACCCATTTTGAAATAAATGAGGGAAAATTTTTCCATTTTTCTTAAAACTTGTTTTGCATTTCACACTTATTTAACTTTTGCGTTTTAAATAAGAGATCTGGTAAGGTTTAGTTCATTCTACAATTGATAATTATATGATCACAATTAGCTTTCACACTAAATAGTCTTGTTTAATATTTGCGTTTTAAATAAGAGATCTGGTAAGGTTTAGTTCATTTTACAGTTAATAACAATACGATTACAATTACCTTTCACACTAAATAGTCTTGTTTAATATTTGCGTTTTAAATAAGAGATCTAGTAAGGTTTAGTTCATTTTACAGTTAATAACTATACGATTACAATTACCTTTCACACTAAATAATCTTACTTAATATTTGCGTTTTAAATAAGAGATCTGGTAAGATTTAGTTCATTTTACAGCTAATAAACATACAGTAATAAATATAAATGTTAAAGAAATTGGGTACCGGTGTCAGGTGTTTGTGAAATTATTGATATCCGCTAGAAACCCAGCATCCAATATATTGGACATTATTTGGTAGAATTTTATCACTTAAAAAAATAATACTTTAAGATTTTTTTAAAAATTATATGCATTTGCTAAGCAATAGTATATTTGCATAAAATATTAATTGGATCTACTCGCATCGATCGAACTTTTCAGTGACAATGATAAATTCTAAAAAGGTAATCGAATTTTGATGTTGTTGTTGTTGTCATAGTCCATTAAGGCAAAAGGGTGCGATTGTTCTTGCTTTGTAGTGGCGCCATCTATGGCCAAGAATTCGACTTTAGCTGCACCCATACGTCACACCCGTTTATAGGGCGAACCCATTCATACATCCATTCATTCATTCACAGATCGAAATTTTGACCTGAGCTAGAGAACGATCAATTTACAATTCAGTACCCCCAGTGGTATTATTTGTTATGGGAACATGGAGGACTTTGTGACCAAACAGAATTAACGAGCACCATTAAAAAATCGAATTTCGATTCCGATAACTTTGCTGGCGATTTTACGGCAAAAAAAATATTTTATTATTTGAATTTAGTGTATTAGTACTTAGAGACTCTTCTACAAGCACTATAAAAAAGTTTTTTTAAAGAAATATGATTGATTAAAAGTTTTAAATGCCGAAGCCATATGCCTTCATCTCTATGTTTTATGGAAGTCAGATTTCAGAGAAAACTTTTGTAGGTAAGTCATCTTGATGAAACTTATGAATAGGCAGAAATATTTTTCTGGAAAATATTGCAGAAGCAATAGAATTTTAAATTCAGCTGTTCGTAACTTAATATTTTGCAGTTTCCACTAAATTCGGTAGTATTCAAACTATTTTGAAGGGTTCTGTTGCATTCATACGAAATAAAAAAAAATCTTTTTTTAATAATCAATTTTAATAACTATTTCAATCATATTGTAATCACAGAATTGTAAACACACAATACGTTAAAGTTAAAACAGCTAAAAATTAAAATTCGAATAAAATTCAAGCGGCGAATTCTTAAACAGTTTAATTAATAATATTTAAAATTCTATTCTCAGAAGCTATTTAATTTTTTGCTTTCAAATTTGAGATTTTTTATTTTAGAATTACTCCTTAAAAAGAAGATGTAAAAACGCTTCGAAAATTATTGAAAATTTGAATTCGTATTAAAGAATAACTTTTTATTGAAATCTTTTGGTAATCGAGTTTAATAAATGAGTGCACAAATTATCAAATTGTTGCTACTTCACAATTTGCAGGGTCAGAAATCAGAATTCAACGAAAAAAATCCGTATATTTAGAAAAAGTAAGTTATTTGTGTACAACTTCTAACTTAGATTATCGTCTACACTATTTAATAGTTATTTTCAATGTGGGCCCTTGTAATCATTAATATTGCTTCTTAATAGTGAAAATTCTACGGCATCAGATAATTTTTAATCAACCACGTGTAAAAATCTGGTATTTGTGAGAAAAATTAAAGAATTTAATAACTGATGAATATTTGATAAATCTTTCCCCTGAACAGTGAATTATTTGTTATAATTCATCGTCCAGGGGAAAGTTTTATCAAGTTTATTATTTGTTTTTGAAAGTTTATTATTTGATATAATTCACCCTGGATAGAAGATAATGTACAAAATTTTCCCCGGACAGCAGTTTTTTCGATGAATATATATATACGAGGGTTGTAAATTAAATAGTGGCAACTTAACCTTGAAACTCACAAAAGGGCGCGCATGCGTAAATAGGGTATGGGTGCGGTGAGGTGGGGCTGTTGTCGATGTGTAGAGTGCAAAAAACAGTCGATTTGCTTAGAATGGTAGTTGTTGCGTGGCGTTAAAGTGAGGAGTTTCGTTTCCATCGCTCTAAAGCATGTTGTGAAAAGGCTTAATGACGAAAAAAGACGAGATGCTTGAATCCATCGTGCTACTGTCCTATATGGTAAAGCATTTGCTCCAAAGGCTTCCACTAATCCTCGATAGCATTCTGTTGCATTTTTGCCACGGGCAACCTCGATTGTAAGCCACGACCGCTGATCACCCTTTGAAAACATGCTTTAGAGCGATGGAAACGAAACTCCTCACTTTAACGCCACACAACAACTACCCTTCTAAGCTAATCGACTTCTTTTTGCACTCTACACATCGACAACAGCCCCACCTCACAGCTCCCATATCTAATTTGCGCATGCCCGTCCTTCTGTGAGTTTAAAGGTTAAGTTGCCACTATTTAATTTACAACCCTCGTATGTATGAGTGTGTGTTGAAAATGTGGAGAAAACATGGAAAATAATATAATAAAGAATAATGGAAAAAGAAGAAAAAAGATTATTTAAATTAAATATTTTTAAAAATATTTGAAAGTAAAAATTTTATTTGAAAAAAAATATTAAATATCATTTTTGAACGATTCCGGTATGTGTAAGTTCATTTGAATTCACTACTAGCTTCATAGATCGCATTTTGTGTTTTGTTTTGTATTTTTCTAACGTTTTGCTTACTGTTTTTTGCTCAATATGTTTTATTTCGTATATTTTTTACTAAATGTGTTCTATTTTTATTTCAATTTGTTTGAGTACTCCTCATACTAATGTATTGATATATTTTGCTTTGGCCATATTAGTACAATATTTGAAAGCACTATTTTTTGCGGATATAATCGTGCGAGATGATGACGAGATTTTTTTTTTATTTTGTTTTCCGGCTGTCCAATAATTTTTTTTAATAATTTTTTTTAAATATTTTATTTTCATAATTTTTCTTCCTCTCTTTTCATTAATCTTTGTTACATTATTTTCCATATTTTCTCTATTCTTTTAACTTATTTTATCTGCTCCATATACTTGCAGCTTGTGCACAGTAAATGAAACTTATTAATTTTCTCAATTTTCTTGCTTTTCTTTATATATATACCTGCCAACTGTAGATTTAACAATTTGCTTCTTTTAATGCCTAATTTAAAATACAGCAGGTAGACGTTTTTCTAGCCTAAAAGTCAGTAATGAAATAAGTTATTGAATTCTTTTTCCAATCTACAGTGAGTCATCCACAAGGGAAAAAAAAGTCTTAAAGGGTTATTTAGATAAATAGTGGAGATCTTCATAAGGATTGGGGTAAAAGGTGAAACTGCAGGTGATTGAGTCCAGATCGTGACTAACTTTAATACATGGCTAGTAATATTTATACATCTCATCACTGTTATTTTTTAGTTCGTGCCAAGGAATTTATAGTGCTAGTTTTCGAAGGTACAAAAAGGTGCCGGCTCATCTATTTAGAAGAGGGTGTTACAGATAAAAAATGTGGAAGATCCATAATTAAAGTTAATGCATGCAAATGTGAAATAAGCAAGTTAATCCTTTTTTTTTTTTTTTTTTTTTTTTTTGAAATTAGACTTTTTTTCCCAGTCGATGGCGTAGCAGAATACTTTTAATCAAACATTTTTTTTGTTACTTTGTTTATTTTTAGAGTTAGTTCGTAGATGATTTATCTGAAGGCAATATGGCCTATCGGATATTCAATTACCCATTTATTCAAATGAAAATAAAGTTATGATGTTTTCACGCTTTTTTCATAATTTTGAACTAATTTAGGTCAAATTAAGTGGAAAATATTATATTTTTTTTAAATATTTTATGATTATGAAAGACAGTATGAAACACCGGTGTCTTTTACCTGCGGTAAAGGTAAAGTCTTACAAACACGGCTCACTTTCAAACAATAATTTTTCAAATTTGCTCTTATTTGTATTTATTTAGATTTAAGAAAAATAGTTATTCATCATAGAAATGACTTTAATTTACAATATCAATTATTGATAACTTTTTTAATATGAATTTTTTTTTTTTTTATTCAAACTACTTTTTTTGTATTTTATATTTTAGCTCAAATATAAATCCGATAATCTAGCAGATTTTTTTAGTAACCATTACAGTGTTTTTTATAATTAAAAAATACCAAAATATAATTAGAGCTAGCAATTAGAGAGTCTGAAAAAATATATAAAAGAGACACCACCTGCGCTAAAGGGTTAAGAAATGCTCACGAACGTAGTAGGTTTTTCACCCCTCTTGTGTAATAATGATTTCAATTTGATATAACTCTTACGTGGGCGTAGACATTTTTTGCTGAAAAAGAATGGTGACTGATTTGAATACTTAGTTTTTTGAGAAAGTTTTGCCTCCGTCTATAAATGTACCTTTCGAAAAGATGTAACAGTAATGATAACTACTGCTAAACTTGAATTCTACTATTAATGTTATGTAAACTAAATATTACCTTTTTATGCAGATTACTTTTCTAGTTAAAAAAATATCACCAGTAAAATTTTATTTCAGGATCCCAAGTTAGCTTAATCAATTTAAGATAAAAACTATCAACGCTGTAATCATTGCGTGATTTGAACTAATCACTATTTTGCGAGTAAGAAAATAGCATTTTTGTTAACAAAAATATTTCATAAAAAGAAAATACTTAAAAGTATTTAGAAATTATTTTAAAGACGGATAAATAAGTTTAAAGTAGTTAATCTATTTTTTGCTCAAATAGTGGCGCAGTTTCAATTATAAAACTTGAATAGGCATCAAATACAAACTTACTTTTTTGATAATTCTCACACTCAGTAAAATATAGCTTATCTAGTGCTGCTATTTGTTAGAGATATTACCGAGTAATCATGCGATTGAAACTTAATTCTATTTTAAACGATTCAGCAATATCCAAGAAAAATAAAAAATAAAGACTGCTTTAGTGTTAAAGTAAGTTAGTTAACATCATGAATGACCAACGTCCCCTTTTGCATGAAAAATAATAATTGAGGTACTTACGAAAACTTCATACGCAATAATTTGCTATAATTAGATAAAATTAAAATATTGCCTCTAAAAATTTTACTGTGAATTAAATTTAAACTTAATCAGAGTTATCAGAGCTTTTAGTTTAGAATCATCTTACCTTCTGACCGATCTAAACTGTCAAAAGAGAGGAAAAATAGGAAACATTCTTCAATTTTTTTAAAATTTTATTTTCCCAAATGAAATGGTGAGCCGCAGTGGTTTAAGGGATTGAGCGTTCGCCTTCCAAACAGGTGACTGAGGTTCGAAGCGTAGAGGTGGCTGGCTGCTACGAATTCTGCTTCCAGCTCGCAGCGACCCACAGTGCTGATGTAAAATATCGTCAGTGGTAGAGGGCTCATGAGTTTGAATCCCCTTGCCATCGGGTTAACCATGAGAGGTTTTCGTTGTTATCCTATAAATGTAACGCAAATGTGGGTTTATTCCATCGAAAAGTCCTCCACGAAGGCTAGTGTGTCCCGATGCTTGATCCAAGTGTTTCTTGTCTTCTGGATTGGGTTCGAAATTACAAGGCTACGGAATTGTACATTGATAGTCGTACAATTCCGTACAACACCGTACAACACCGCCGTACAACACCGGTTACCGGTACCGGATAGCCGTACAACACCGGTTGTAAAATAAAATTTAGACAAAAATGAACTGATGGTAGATATCGAAATCATTTTTCGAATCAAGAAAAATACAAGGTCATCTATCTGCCGATTAGAATGAGATATAAGAACGGTTGTTTAGTATTATTCATTTTTTTTAGATTTTTGAAAAAAATTGTCTTTTAAGAAGAGATTTTCAACATCGTTAATAAGTTTTTGTCCTTTCAAACACTATATAGCGATATATAATACAATATATAGTAATAAACATTTTTGACAAAGGTTATGGTAAAAGTGATCAATTGAGAACATCCTGCATAGTGTAATAAGATTATAATGAAAAATCTGTCGCGTTGATGCTTGAAAAACATTCGTACTCCTTTTGTCATAGAAAATTTTATAAGTAACTTCGCCCAGACAACACTAAAAGATATTAACTGATAATTATATATAATTATAAGAATTTTTTGCTTACTTCCGGAATATTGAGGTACCCATAGGACAGATCGAGGTAAACCAGGTAAATCCAGGACTCGACCATTGAACTCAGCACATTGCTCTTCTCTGAAATCCTTACTTCGAGGAGGACATTCCTAATAATAGCAACAAATAATAATAATTATAATAATAATAATAATAATAATTATAATAATAATAATAATTATTATTATTATAATAATAATTATAATAATAATAATTATAATAATAATAATTATAATAATAATAATAAAAATAATAATAATAATAATAATAATAATAATCGTAGTAATAATAATAATAATCATAATAATAATAGTAACAATAATAGTAATTATAATAATAGTAATAATAATTATACTAATAATCATAATTATAATAATAATCATAATAATAATAAATAATAATAACAAAAAGTAGGGAGTTATATATAAACATACTTTATGCAGTTAGATTTAATAATTAAAATGTATTAATTTATTTCAGGTGAAAGGAATGACGGAGAAAAGCGCAACTGTAGAAATAAAATAGATAAGAAAATAACATTCTCTCTCAAACAAAAAGTTAAAACTCTCTAAACTAATTTGCGTGCAGGGTGTCCAAAAAGAATGGGAATGGTATAAAATATCGAGATTTAAGCATCTGATCAAAAATGAACAAAAATTATTTTTAAAAAATGCATTCAACTATACCTTACTTGACCCCCAAACTTACGCATAGGGGTGTGGTGAAGGAAAACTTTAAAATCTGAAGCATGAACCCTCACTTTTTATTGCAGGTATGGTATCTCCTGGGAAAAAAAAATACCTAAACACGGCTTGCAGCAGTTAGTATTTTAGTTATCAGGTGGCGTTGTAATCAAAAGATGAAAAATGCGGTAAAATTGCTTAAAATAGAGATCTCGAAAAATACAAGAGAGAGTGTAAAAATAAAAATAGTCGTGTTTGATACTTAAAAAAAGATAACTTATGAAACAAAACCTAATACCAGACTAGAATGGGGTTGGGCTAAGTTTTGTTTAGAGGGATGAGTTTGCTGTCAAAATTACCAAACACGAAATTTTTTATTTTATTTTTTCATTATTTACATTAAACATGTATTAATTGAGGTATTTCAATTTCAAAAAATTTTGACCTCATTTTAAATTTTCGATTGCAATACCAGATATAAACTAAAATGTGTGCTTTTTCTGCAGAATCCAAATCTGCAATTAAAACTGGGGGTTACGATTTCCCCTATCCCAGGGACTGAGTTTGAGGCGTCAAATTTTGTATTATTAAATGCTTTTGTTGAAAATATTTCATTTGAATATTTTTAGATTTTTAGATCGGATGCGTATAAGATATTTGACCATTTTCATACGTTTTGGACTAACTTAATTAATAGATAATAAATAGATTTTAAAATGTTTTAGACCTTTTTATTACGCTTATTGCTTACCTTTTTAATTTGGAAAGCAGTTATTATCATGAGTATGCGTTTTCTCATAAAAAATAAATAAATAAAACAATTCCTCTATCTTAATAAGCTAAGCATCAGGGCTGGTCCTTTATATATCATATCAAGTTATAAATGAAAAACGCAAAATCTTAAGCTTTTAAAAATTCATCTTAAACATCAAGTAAATTTCTTCTTATAAAGCAGGATTTCATTTTTTTCTCGCTTCTTAAAAATTTATAAGTTTCATCAGAAAATTTCAAGAAAAAAAAAACTTACCTGAGTGTTACAAGACTTATACTTTACTCTGATTCCAGTACAATAGCGACCTCCATTCGCCGGCCTAAAAATAAATGAATAAATAAATTGGAAATGGAATTTTTTTTCGTTTTAAACTGGGAAATAAACTGGAATTTTTTTCAGTTTTTATTTTTTCCCACCAAAGTAAATAATACCACACGGCATTTATTTAACCTTCCCATAGAGATCAAGGGATTAAATTACAGAGTCATCTTTTGTAATACTCAATTAAACGGAATTGAAAGTCAACAAACGTTGTCTTTTATATTTAGATTTTTTAATCTAACTTTAAGATATATTTTAATAATTTTTTTTGATATTTCGACAGTTAGTCTAAAACGTTAAAGTTTTTTAAAATGTTTGTTTTAAAAAGGTTTATATAAAGTTTTCGACTAGTTTCGTTCAAATTTTGCATTTTTTTTCTATTAAAATTGTATAGTTAAAATGATTTAAAAATTCGAAACATTTTTTTTGTTGGTTTTTAGTACATAAAATGAAAATTAAAAATAACTAAAAAATTTTTGCGACGACTTATCTGTAGATATATGAGTTTAAATTTGTCTGCCATTTTTTTCGAATTGCTTAAAAACTTCGATAGCTTATAGCGAAATACGTAGAAAGTGAAATTAACATTTTTTAACAATAACATGAGGGCCAAAACTTTGACCACTCGCCTAATTAAATTATTGGGACAGTATTTCCAGTGGACCATTGGCGACAATCTCCTTCATATTTCTATAATCAAAAATCCAAATCCATCGAAAAAAATTTATGTCCATTCAGAGAATGTACATTTTTGTAGATTCTCGTCTGCACTAATTAATTAATATATTTGAAGTTCCCTTTTTGATCCCTGTCTCCCATTGCCATCCCACAATGTGTAAAAAGTGCTAAGAATGAAAAGATATCGTCTTTGTGTAGTAATTAAAATAATTAAAAATACTTAACGGGATTTTATTGATTTAATTTTTAAGAAATATATTTTATTGTATTTATGCTCTAAATTTCTTTTATGCTGCGTATTTCTAGGTAAAAGTCATACATTTTCTGCCATTATTTAATTTTCTTGAGGTTATGTTTAATAAGCAAAAAGTGATATTAACTGTAAGGTTTCCAAACTTATAACTGCTTGTTTTTTTTTTCTGAAATAGAAGAAGTTCGAAAGAGCGCTAAAATGAACGTTTCCTGGTAAAATTTGGCTGATAGTTTCTATTTCTTGTAAATGTATGTTTTTTTGGGATGAATACGAATCTGCATTTTGTGATCATAATTTTTTCTGAGGAATGCTTTTTTTTCCTCGAAAAAAAACTGGAATATCTTGTTTGTTGCCCATAACTTGTTCTTGATTAACTAGAAATTTTGTTTGCTTTTTCAAATACTAAGCATAATAATTACGGAGATAAGTTCTGGATATCAGGGTTGGGCTAACTAGGTATATTACAGATGTAAATTTTAAGGCGATTTCTTCTTATTCAGATCTCTAAGCAATATTGTGGCATTAAAAAATCAAAATTCTTGCTCTTAAATTTACAAACAACTTTATAAATATATAGGACCTGCAAAAAAAAAAAAAAAAAAAAAAAAAAAAAACTATTGGCTTTTAAAGTCGTTAAAAAAATCTAAGTTAAACAAAATCTTTTGAAAGATTTATGCAAATTGATGACAGATTATTGCGAATTTATTTTGATTCACTATTTAGTTCTCTGTAAGGGCATTTTTTAAAAAGTTTGAAAAAAATGCAATGTTCATTTTCTGAGATACGCATTTTGAGCTGTGTCTAGAATAAAGCTATGTCTTCATCTAGAATAAGCAATTCTAAATGAAAATTTATTAAAATAAAGCATTATATAAGAAGACTAGAAAACGATATGCTATTTGAAAATGTTACGTGGGTTGCGGAACACAGCAAATATTATTAACAGATAAAAATATCATAAGCAAAATTGAAATATAACGTTGCTACTTCCGTAATTTAACCAAACTGCACACATAAAAACAAAATCTACTTCAAAAATATTTACGATAACATCATTCTACTTGATCGTTTAAACTTATTTCTTCATTAGTGCGTTTTACACTGGCGGATAGGGTAAAAGTTGGAAAAAACTGAGTCCTTAAGTTTTCTCTTATTTTCCTAAACGGCTAAGTGAATAAAACTGCTT
Source organism: Parasteatoda tepidariorum (assembly GCF_982258835.1). Lineage (NCBI taxonomy): Eukaryota > Metazoa > Arthropoda > Arachnida > Araneae > Theridiidae > Parasteatoda > Parasteatoda tepidariorum. The sequence continues at coordinate 46,957,383 of NC_141766.1, forward strand.
ACATTTGAATGAAAAATTAGCCGTTTGGTTCCAAGAATAAACCTTATTAAATATTTAAAAAAAACTACACTTCGGAAGGTGAATAGTTTTTGGAAGTATAACAGTATTCTCGGTTTTATTAAATCTAGTCAGATAAAACCGGGTATGCAGTACAACCTGTCAAGCTGATCAATCATTTCAGTTGACCTCAATTGTCAACTATTGAGTTTTATCTCTATAATAACAGGAATAAAAATCTTCCGAATCTGGCCACCGCTAACCAAATTTGTCTAGAAGTTTCATAGAATTCTATTCTAAATAAATAAGTTAACCAGAAAAAAAACTTTCAGGACATTTTCTGTCTTTTGAGCCCCAAATAACATGGCAAGCGTCTGCAACTAATTTCATGATAGAAATGTATTTTCATTTTATAAGTGGCGTTGAACAGCCAACCTGCTTTTAAGTTTACGAGCGTCAATGCTCAACTATGAAGCCTTATAAATTCGAACACAATCCAAAAGACAAAGGAACTTCTGAATTAAGCATTGGGTCAAATCAGCCTTCCTGGCGGATTTTTTTAGGAATCTAATTCACATTTGCGTTACATAGAGAGGAGAACCATGAAAATCTCGCATTGTGAGCCCAACGGCAAAGGGATTCTAACCCATGATCTGGCTACCACCGAGAATATTTCAGCACTGCTGGTCGCAGCAAGCCGGAAGAGTCCCGCAGTGGACTGATCGATAAGACACGGTTCCCAGCAGATCACCGAAGTCAAGCATCACTGGCTGCGGTCAGTGTGCGGGTGGTGACCACTTGGATTTGTCTGCGAAGGGACCGAGGGTGGGTGGTATTGGTCTGTGTTAAACTCTTCTACCATAATGTGGTCGACTTCGCTTGCAGGTCGTCGGGTTACCAAAGCGGGGGTGCCATCCCCTCCGCAGAGGATCAAAATTGTGATGGCATGTCTTCGGATCATCCTCCGGGATGTTTCCCAGACCGTCGCCAATAGCCCATTGTGCAGCTCTAGTGCGACGTAAATTAACAACAACAACAGCAGGCCGGAAGCAGAATTCGTATCAACAAGCCAACCTATGGCTGTATCAACAAACCACCACTACCATTCGAATGATAGAGGTGGCTTGTTGATAAATTATTCGAAAAAATATTTATAAAAATTTATTTATAAATGAACCACAAATGTTTAGTGGCTAAAACAACACTTAGTGTCAATGGGTGTCACTTTGTCAAGGAAGTTAAGGAGGCTGGTGCGCAATGCCAATCCATTCACATTGATGTCATGATATCGTTAGTTTGAAAATTGTAGAGTCAGAAGCTTCAAGCCTACAATGGGCTGTTGTGAGAATGCTTTATTTTAACTTTTTGTACGCGTAGTGTGAAATTAAAACCAATAAAATCGCAATAAATGGAACAAAAACAAAACTTACTTAGGTGAATCACATTCTCTGAATGCTTGTTGAATGCCTCCCCCACACGTTCGGGAACATTTTCCATAAGGTTTCCATTTTCCCCATTGGCCATCAACAGGAGTGAAACCTGCTGGCCGGTATCTGGTACATTCCCCTTGAAAACATCGCTGGAAAAAAAATGAATAAAATTAATAAAACAACTGAGTCCATTTATTGTTACATTTTCCTTCACTTACTTAACTCGCTTTTGTGTTTGAACCATCAGTTCCAGTCAAATCTATGCAATTAAATGGGTTATTCGATTAAAAGGGGAGTGCAATATTCTATCTTTAATTTCTTTTTAATGGTATTTAATGCAAAGTATAGCGTTTTGATTAAATAGACTTAGTTCTATGATCAATAAACAATTTTGATTAATAGCATCTGTGTTAGTATCATAAAATATAAATGTCATTTAAAGTTACATAAAAATAAATCAATATTAGTGAAAAGTATAATGGAGGTACTAAAGTATTATTTGATCCCTACCGAAAAAATAAGCTATTTTAGTTTGGGATTTTTTAAAATATATCGTTTCCCAGATTCATTGTTCGAAAGGAGAAAATCTTCAATTCAATATTTTAACCACTTTCTGACTACCTAAAGTGCTTTGGAATTTTTATGGGATAGAAATATAAAATCGAAATCGTTTTTTGACCACTACAAACAGAAATTGTGATTTTATCTCCAAATAGAGTTTTTCAAAAGCAGAAATAAAGATAGGCATTATAACAGCAATTCAATGCCTTCACGGCTTAAGAACATTTTTAAAGTCAAAATTAATTAAAAGACGAACAAAAATAATACTATAAAAGACAATTATTAAGCCTGCATTATGGCATAACCTGTCTTATATAGTCTGGATCCAAAACATAGTCTAACTAAATTACAAACAGACCTGCTTGCTGTTTTTAAGCAAAAAGCATCGAGAAATGTGGATAGCTTATGAAGACAACGGCCCAATTTTCAACTATATAAGCTAATCAAGGAAGCTGATATAAGAAAACACATCAAAATAAGTTGCTTAAAGCTTGTCAGTCACATCTATCTAATGGTAGGTATGTACTTTATTTACGTCGCACTAGAGCAGCACAATGAGTTATTGGCGACGGTCTGGGAAACTTCTCTGAGGATGATCCGAAGACTTGCCCTCGTAATTCTGATCCTCTGCAGAAGGGATGGCTCCCCTGATTTGGTAGCCAGACGACCTGCGCGCGCGAAGTCTGCCACTTTACGGTAGAACAGTTTACCTCGGATTGACACCTCACACTCTCGGTTCCAACGCAGACTGATTAAAGTGGTCACCCACCCGCTTAATGACCGCGCAGCCAGTGATGCTTGATTTCGGTGTTCTACTGAGAGCTGTGTCTTTGCGATCAGTCCATTGACATCCTTGACATATAAGATCTTCAATTACAAACCAATGGGAACTAGAATTAGATTTAGGACTAAGATTAGATGGTTTGACTGTGACTTCAATCCTAAAAATTACTATCCTAAAAATCAAAATCCTAAGTACTATCCTAAAAATCGAAATTCTAAGTACTATCCTAAGAATCAAAATCCTAAGTACTATCCTAAAAATCAAAATCCTAAGTACTATCCTAAAAATCAAAATCCTAAGTACTATCCCAAAACTCAAAATCCTAAGTACTTTCCTAAAAATCCAAATCCTAAGTACTATTCTAAAAATCAAAATCCTAATAATTACTAACAGCAGAACATTCACAAAGAAAACAACAAAATGAAGGAAGGTTCTAGGGAAGGTTCTCGCTCACAAAAGTCTGTCATGCCATTAGAAGAAGAATTCCTAACAAATCAAAATTTTGACAATATTCTGATAATCTAGAGAGCTAAAATTTCAACTAGATCTCATAATTATAGTGAAGCATGAGAAAAGAAGTATAAATCGTGTACATGCATAATGAAAATGTATCGTCAATTGAAATTTTAACTACCTTCTAAAAATGAAACTAAATAAATAAAGGTCTTAAGTGATACGAAAAAGAAAACCTAATGAGAAAAAAAGAAAGAACGAAGGAAGATTTAAAAAGAGATATTGATAGATCTACGTGGAGATAAAGAGTAAATGAAGGTCTAATGAAGAGAAAAAATAAAAATAAAAATCACGTTTCTCTAGTGCATTTAAATGGAGAAAAAAAAATTTCACAAAAAAAAATTATTAAAAAATAGTAATAATAATAATAAATGTGGGACGTACTACTTTTGCATTAAACATCCATCGCACCAATCTCTGAACTTCGGAAAGAACAGAACCAGAAAAAAAAAACACCTCTTTAATTATTATACGAGAATAAACGCAACGCCCGATTCAATTCGGACCGTTAAGCCCGAATTTTATGCTATTAAATGGTCATTCGATCTTAGATATTTTTTTAAGAAGAAATTAAAATGCAAAACTTACTTTGAAGTTCGTAGAACGCAACTTTTAATAGTTTATATTTTTTAAATAGTAAATACAATTATATAATGTATAGTTGTGTTGTTATAAATTAACAGCAGTCTCTCAGAGGGTAAATTTTATGAATAGTTAAAAATATTAACAAAAATAATTAAATATTTCACTTTAATAAAATTTTTAAAAAATGAAATAAGTATTATTTGTTTATTATGATATCACAATACAAGTGTAGTTGGTGAAATTTGGAAGAATTTTAAAACTGCTGAAGAGATCTAATTAATTTTTTTAAAGAACGGGGAAGGTTCCTTTCTTTAAATCTTAATTAAATCCTCATACATTAATTAAATTTCAAAGAAATATCTAATTACATTCAAATAATTATTTAATTACATCTATTTCGGGTTCAACAGCCCGGAAAGAATCAGTCGTCTCAATTTCATAATTAATGAGGTGCTTTTTTTCTGGAGCTTTTTTCCTCTGGTTTTTTCTTTCGGTGCTCTTTTTCCCGTCAATCAATCCCTGAGAGCTGTGGTGGCTCAGGGGATAGAGCGTTCGCTTTCCAATGAGGTGAACTGGGTCTGAATCCCAGTGACGACTGATAGTTACGAATTCCGCACCTGGCTCGCACCGACCACAGTGCTGATGTAAAATATCCTCGTTGGTAAACGGATCATGGGTTGGAGTCCCCTTGCCATTAGGCTAACCGTGGGAGGTCATCGTGGTCTTCCTCTCCATGTAACGCAAATGCGGGTAAGTTCCATCAAAAAGTCCTCCATAAAGGCAAACTTCTCCCAATACTCGATACAAGATGTTCCCTTGTCTTCTGGATTGGGTTCAAAATTACAAGGGTATGGGGTTGAATATTAGTAGTCGTAAACCCACAAAATTGGTCGACTCTTCAACGACTGTTATAAAATTAAATTAATTCATTGAGAGCCGTGGTGGCTCAGAGAAAAGAGCTTTCGCCTTCCAACGAGGTGAACCGGGTTCGAATCCCAGTAATGGCTGGTCGATACGAATTCCACACCTGGCTCTCACCGACCACAGAGCTGCCACAAAATATCCTCAGTGGTAGACGGATAATAAGTCTCTTTGCCGTCTGGCTAAGAGTGCGAGGTTTTCCTCTACATGTAACGTAAATGCGGTTAAGTTTAATCAAAAAGTCCTCCGTGAAGGCAAATTTCTCCCAATACTTGATACAGGAGTTCCCTTGTCTTCTGAATTGGGTTCAAAATTACAAGGGTATGGGGTTGAACATTAGAAGTCGTAAACCCAAAATTAGGTCAGCTGATCAACGACAGTTATAAAATCATCTCCCTGACTTATTTCGTTTCAGTTACAACAAAAATAGAAATATTTTCTTCGTTTTAATCCACTCGTAGCACAGATATTATAACTACTCGTACTACTAAATTATTAAATAAAAAGAGAAAAAAATGTCTTTCCGAAACGGACTTAATTTAAGCAACAAAATAAATCAACAAAAAATATATTAATAAACAAGATTAATCGTCATAATTACGATTTACTAAATAACTACAGTTATAGTAAATAAGTATAGTTACAGAAAAGAATTATAATAAGCAATATTTTAGATACATTAAATAATTGAAGTTTATATCAAAATATAGCATTTCTACTTAAAAAGATATAAATAATACATTTTTCTTTTAATAAGCTTTCAACCAATTTTATTACTGTGAAAATAGTAGTAGTTTTGGATTTAGCTTCGATTAACCCTATTTAAATCAAATTTTCATTCTGTTTAGAGTTTTAATGAAATATACCTGAGACATAAAATAATATCAATAGCTCATTTTTAATTTAATAGGACACGGTGCGTACAGGCAATGTTTAACAAAATATAGTTAAATAATTTAATCAATTTTATGATTTAATTTTTTCTCATTAGAAAAAATAATTTAAATTATAAATATAAAATTAAATGGTTTAAATTATCTCGATTAAAAACAAGTGTTTAACTAAGCAGTATTTAGAATAAATTTGGTATTAAGCATTAAGATCTTCGTAAATAGCAATTTCCAAATTGTTTCAGTCTACTTAAGCATCCTTCAAATCACGAGAAAAAAAAAATAATTTCAAAATTATCAATCAAGTTTAAAAACTACTTAACTATTTTCTAAAAAAGAAGTAATCGAGAAAGAAAGTAACAACTTTTTATCTAGAGTGCATCCTGTAAAGTCGGCCTTGCTGCAATCATCCTCATCAGCTGTTTAGCGAAAAACGAGGTCAAGGTAAAGAGGACACTTCTCTGTGACCTTGAAAAGCCGCTAGCCTTTTTCTTTTTTTCAACTAAGCTCAAAGAAATAAATAAAAAACTTTCTATGCAAAATCTCCTACGCATCTATTGTTATTAACAAAGAATCGATTATCCACTTTTTAACAATCAATCTAGTCTTTTTTCTTCGTTTAATTGTTAACTGACATATATCTTTAACTGATTTTGACAGGTTCCAGTTCTAGGGTAAGTTTTAATCCATAGTAATTTTTTTTAAGGACCACACACTAATAAGGAGATGACATCGTTTCTAATTGATAAGCTTCAAAAGGACAGTTTTGCATAAATCATTAATACTTCACATAAGTTTGCAGACTTTTTTTCACACTTAACAAGCACAATAAACACTTGATCATTGCCTATTGAGTTCCATTATGATATAAATGAATAATTAGTCTAAACATCTTAAATTTATAGTGTGAAGATCCTGCTTTTAGGATTTTGGTAAACACTTCTGAATGTATGAAAATTGCTGCGCAGAACAGGATTTTTTTTCAAGATCAGTTCTTATTGCTTCATGAAATGGCTTGTTCGATAATTAGATAGTAGAATTGTATAGATGAGTTCAAAATCAATTTCAGATTAGTTTGCAGACTCATTTCTATATTTAACAAGCACAAGGAACACTTGATCATTGCCATCCATAAAGCCATAAATAAATGAATAATCCAAATAGTTTTTTCTTTGTCGTATGCCTGTTTAGGCAGTGGGAGTGCGATTTGTTCCTGTTTTTCAGTGGCGCCATCTATGGCCAGGAATTCGACTTCTGCCACGCCATTCTCACAACCACAGCTCGTTTATAGGGCGGGTCACATTCACACACAAAGGAGAAAGGACATAGAACACACAGAGAGAGAGAGAGAAAGAAACACCAATGCCTTACCCGGGATTCGAACCCAGGACCTTTCTGATGCAAGGACAGTTCCCTGCCCCCTACACAGACCGGTCCGCTCCAAATAGTTTAAATTTATAGTATAAAAAAGATTTTATAATATTAAGGATTATGATAAACAATTTTGAAAGCGTGAAACTTATTGCGTAGAACAAAACTGCGAGATATACTTATCAAAACTTTAACTTGAAAAATTAAGGTGAAAAAAGATGACATAATTCAAAACAAAAGGATTTTATATGAAAAGAGAAATACAACACAGTCAACGAAAAAAAAAAAGAAAATGATTTTAAGTGAGAAAACCGCGGTAGTCAAGGGGAGCGACGCTGATCGAAAGAGGAGAATCAGGACAGAATACATTTTTAGACGAAATGGATGACGTGAGAAAATGATATCAGTTACAAGAGAATCAGCTTTCCTATGAATGTAACGAAATTCCACAGCATCAAGACGACACACTAATTTTTAAAGCTAAAAAAGTTCTTCTATTGACAAATACATTCTTCCACTTTTTTGGGATTATTTATTTTAATACTGGGGGATATTTTTCAAGCACAAATCTTTGATGTATGATGTGCTTTAAAGGGGTCAGATAGTAGAGATGTATAGGATGAGATATCTATATAAAATATTCAGAAAAATTTATCAGGAAAAGATCATCTTATTTAACTGTACAATGATTTATTTTTGTATTTTAGTCCCTTTAACTGTATAATGATATATCAAGAAAAGATTAAATTATCAGGATCAGATTATCAATTATCAGGAAAAGATGAATTTTTTTAAAATTTATCAGTAAAAGTGAAAAAGAAGAAATATATATTTTAGTCTTATTTAACTGTACAATGACTTATTTTGCCATGTGGATGAAAGTATTAAGTGACAATCTTGGAGTGAAGGAAGGACTGATGTGCATTTGGCAACAAGTAACCGACCATTAACAGTAGAAATTCTATCATTAACAGCAAATTAAAACTTGAAGAATGCGAACTCTATGACGCGCAGAGTTTTAATGAGTATTAAGGATTTATGAATCTTGCCGGAGTGAAGTTAGTGAGCATAAAACAAAGATAATCTTTATTTATGCAGTAAAATTTCAAACAAATTTTAGATATTTTTATAGTGTTGAGCCTCGATGACTCAGAGACTTGAAACACTAACTTCTGTGGTAAAGATCTAGGGTTGGAACCTGAGTGGCTGTTTGAAGTCCATCTAACTTAGTGTAGATCGATAGGTAAAAATTTGTGTTTAGGTAAAAGTTGTTAGGTTGTGAGGCTGGCTTGTGCATATTGCTTACCACATTGTCACAATTATGCTGTTAAACAAGAAATAGTGAAGCTTCAAAGTGAAGCTTTAATAGTGAAATTTTGATATAAACTATATTTTCATAACCATAGTTGAACAGCCAATACAATTGATTTGACGACTGCAAATTTGCAGCTCAGTAGCCTTGTAATATTGAACCCAATCTAGAAGACAAGGGAGCTTCTGGATTAAGTATTGGGAGAAATTTCGCTTTCTTGATGGAACTAATCCGCATTTGCGTTACACGGACAGGAAAACAACGAAAACCTCTCATGGATAGCCTGGCGGCAAGGAGACTCTAACCTAGGATCCGTCTTTCATTGAGGATATTTTGGCAGCACTGTGGTCGGTGCGAGCTGGGTGCGGAATTCGTTTTGACTAGTCATCATTGTGATTCGAACCCGGTTCACCTCATTCGAAGGCAAACCCTCTAGCCCCTGCTTCACCACAGCTCAAAGGAAGCTATTGGAATAGAATGGATCCAGTACCCCCAGAGGGTTTGATTTGTTATGGGAACTCGGAGGATTTTGTGACTTGGATATGTTTAGCATGAAACCCGTTACCTTTTTGTACAAGGGGAGTCATCGGCGCAGGGATCGAACTCACGACCTCTCAAAATTGCGTCCGATGTCTTACTATCCCGACCCCTCAATCGGCGATACAAAAAAAAATTTGTAGAAAAATAATACCTTTAGAACGTTTATTCATTTTACGCTGATGATAACCAAATAATAGGGAAATTAATGCGAGAAAACTGGACCTTACCATGCAATTTTTCGGCCAATAAAAATGCACCGATAGCATTGGAACATGCTGTTAGACCATTATGTTTTTAAGTTACATAGAGACTACTAGATTGGACACCTTTTAGTTAGAAAAATAATTTTTAAAGCATTTATAGAAAGCTTATGTTAATACTAGATAGAATCATGAATTTACTCTCAAAATGTTATCGTGAATTGTATTTAAACTTAATTGTTGTCAGAGCTTCAAGTTTAGATCTGCGTTATATTCCCGCCTTTTGAGAACTGTTAAAATTAACGAACTAATTAAAAAGAATTTACCTTTGTATCACTGCATTGAGTTCCATCAGCCCAAGGTGTATGCTGAGTTCGACAGCCTCCTTGCATAGTATCATCCAAAGTACACCATAATCTTTTACATTCGGGCATATAAGGACAAATCCTGGATTTAGGACCAAATACTAATTCACATTGACGATCTCGTGGATACAATTGTCCTGGTGGTTGTTGAAATTCGTCATCTAATAGCAACATGTTACGTCCTGGACTATCTGTGAGACATCGTCCATAGCCAATGCTAGAATTAAAATAAAATTTCATGTTAAAGGCTGATTTTCATCGGTTTTTATTTCAAAAATCAAGAATTCAACTTATAGTTGGGAACATAATTAAACTTGCATCTGAATTTGACGTCTAGTGTGTAATTTAGGAAAAAAAATCAAACTCACAAGCATAATGATAGCATATAAGAATAAAAATAAATAAATATTACGGGTAAAAACCTTTTAATTAGCGATACTCGTACATTTTTATTTACTTCGCATTAGAGCTGCACAATGGGCTATGGGAAACATTCCTGAGTATGATGATCCAGAGGTAACATATGTCACATTCCGTTTTACAGAAAGGACACATTCACACACCATCCATCCACAGATTATAATTTTGACCTGAACCAGAGCACGATCAATCTCTGATCCAGTACCCCCAGAGGTATTGATTTGTTATGGGAGCTTGGAGGACTTGGAGACCCCGACAGATTTAGCATGCACCAGTCACCATTTCGGACACGGGAGTTTTCGACCGTCAGGGATCGAATTCAAGACGGCGGAATTCAGGGAATAGTGGTATGTTAGGGAGACTGCATACTTCAACTGGTTTAAAAAAATTTTGCATTAATTTTCCAGTTTTTTTAATTAATTGTAAAATTTTTCACCTTTTATTTTATTTCACATTTATTATTTCAACTTTCAGAGCACGTCAGTTCTGTAACCATGCCAGCCAATTACGTTTAATTAGTAATATCTGAGCCTGTTTGAATACGTTATTGTTTCTAATGACACTTAGAACAAGCCAAGCTCTCTAGCTATTGGGCTTTTGCGAATTAAGTCAGGAATGTACGCCTTTCGTTTGACCCGAGAGCATCGCAAGGGTGAAAGTACGTCTTAGCACTGAACCCCACGAATAGATGGCTGCAACCCTCATTCATGAGGCTACATCCTCAATTTAAACGTAGATCTGAAGGGGAAGGAAATTTTATCCAGATCCCTGCATTCATGGTACTGCTCAGTGACCGACCACAGGACTTACGATTCCACAAATTTTACGAGCTCGTATATCGCATGTATACCTATTGAATACAATAATTATTAGAAAACATGACACGAACATAAAATAAAAATAAATCGGATAAATAAATGCCAGTATTGGCCCAAAGGCACTATCGGCATACGATGACATTTCTAGCTATGGGTAAACATGAAGTTTGAGAATTGCGTAGTATGTCCCTCCCTTCCGAATTTGTAACATTGTTCAAAAATATCCTGCATAAGTAAAATAATTTCTATAAATTTTGAAAAGTATGTAAAAACAGAATACTTACTCAAAAAATGTTGTCAGGTAATGTCTACTACATTCAGACCAACTCCATGGATGGCTATTATAATCCAACATTCTTGCCATTACATGAAGTTGCTTTTTGTGGGTATGAAAGCGAGAGCATTTCGGATCATCATCGTGTGGTAAACTCATCCTGGAAACAAATTTCATTTACATTATTTTAGTACATTTGTGTTTTTATAAAAATTGGAATTTTTTTTTGAATAACAATCTTAGTTTTATTTCTAAAAATTAAAAAAATTCATTTTTTTTTCATTTTTATAATTTTTTTAGTTATAAATAGAGCCCGGATTTTGATGACCTAAAAAATCTCAATGCCCTTAAAAAGTGCAAAAAATGCCCTTAAAAGTGCAAAAAATGCCCTTAAAAGTGCAAAAAATGCCCTTAAAAGTGCAAAAAATGCCCTTAAAATGCGAAAATTGCGCTAAAAATGCCTTATTACATGGCTTAAATTGAAGTAAAAATATTGAACTAAAACAATGTTTTACTCTTTAGAATTATTATGATTCGTTTCAAAAAATATAAAGCAATGCAATACTTGTTCTACGTTCATTAAAGTTTGAAAAATATGTTTTATATCCCAAAATAAAAAAGAGAAAGGAAAATATATTGACTCCAAAACATTTTCATTTCGTATAGAAACTTTAATGAATATGACAACTTCCATCTCATAATATTACTAAATATCAGAACTACATTGGATTATTAAATTTTTTTTAATATTTTGAAATGTAAACGAGCGTCTCTTGTCTGAAAGTAAATTTTTATACTAGGAGAAGCTTCTTTCAACATCTACTGATGTTATTGGTGCGTACTTGTAAAGGACGGTCACACTTACTGACAATTCTTCTTCAATTTGAAAAGATGTTGCTTTACCTGTTAATATCCTAGAGATTTTCTTCATTGTTTGGAAGCCAGTGTAATAATAAAACATTATAAAAAATAATAAAAATTAGAAAAAATTAACAAAAAATTAAAAAAATGCTTTAAAATGCAAAATACGCCCCAAAATTTAAAGAAAAATGCCCTATAAATCTAAAAAAATGCTCTAAAGGACAAAAAATGTCCAAAAATGCAAAAAATGGAAATGTCATCAAAATCAGGGCCTTAGTTATAAATAATTATAAAAAGTCAATAAATAAATAAAAAGGTGAAAGTTAAAACGTCGCTTGTCCTGTCTTGTTGAACAAAAAAAGCAGTCATAAGTAATTATTTCAAACTTTTGTCAGTTATTGGATTTAACCCAGTGCAGTTCCTTACTAACATTTATAAAAATCCAAATCATTGTTCGTAAAATATATTTCTGCAAACGTTTGCATAAATGTTATTACTTATTAAATCCTTAAAATTCTCGGTAGTTTTGGGTACGTAATTTAATATTATTCAATCGTTTGTGACTACATTTTTAAAAATTTGTTTAAACTGTAATTTGCATTTAAACTGATTTTTGCGAAGCTTAAAAATTCTTTTAAAGTAAATAAAGCAAAAACAGAGACATTTTTCGAAACTCCGAAAACAGAGGTATAATACCAATCTGTTTTGTTGAATTGTGTTGATATAATTTTTTCAAAATAAAAAAAACAATTTAAATTCTTTAATACCACATGCTATTACATTTCTCCTTCCAGTTTCGAAAATTATCAATTATAAATTACGATTACTAATGATTATTAGCAATTTTCTAAAATTAAATACCAATCATATTTACATTTTTCCTCCTACGTCCTCACCCTTTTGACGGTTGAAAATCAAGAAAAAATATACATTTTGGATTCAATTAATGATAATACACTTTTGTTTATCTCTTTTTTTTAATCTAGATTCATGTATTTAGACATCAACTATTTCTTCTGTTAAAAAAATTTACATTAAGTTATCAATTCATTTTATTTCTTTTGCTAACAAAGATAGTTTGTGGTATCTTGCTTGACAAGGTAGGCCATCATGTAAGAAAGAAATTATACATGATTATGTTGAAGATTATCTTATCGAACAAATAATGATTTAAAGGATGACACGATCATTAAAGCAAACAAATTGCTTTTTAATCAATTTCAGAATCAAGTGCTTCGAGATAATCACTAAGTACAGCGATCATCAAGTTGTTTTAAATTACGTCGCCAAATGCTTCCCGATTATAAACTCTATACTGACAACAATCAAAACATTTAATATCCAGCCAAAAAATTAACCACCCAAGTAGTTCCAGTTAATTTAGAAGCACTGATAAGATATGCATAATCTAAAGATAATTCTCGTTTTTAATTACAGTTATTAGGAAATATTAAAAATTATTTAGACTCTAAAATAGTTGTTTACAGATTTAAATAAAGTAGAGATAAGCACTTAAAATAGGAAGATTTTCTTCACCTTTAAAACATTGATTTACGATAATTGCTTTAAAGTGTTGCAAGGTGACTAACTCGAAGCAAGTAGATAGGACTTGAATATAAATGTGTAAATAATACGAGCAAATAAAAACATAATTAATGTAAATAAAGAGATTACATCTATCAATCAAACAATTTGCGGAATATTTTACAGATTTGTACCTTTTTTCTTAAATATTAAACCAGTTTTATTTGAAAAAATATTTTTTGAAAACAAAATGTAGGTTTAAAATGGAGGAAAAGCAGTTTTGTTTCTTTAAGAATTTAAGTATTCTTTAAAAATTGTTAAAAATTTCTTATCAGCTACTTTTTTGTTCGAAAAACATTATCAACACAAGTTGTTAGAATTTTTTTTTTAGGTTCAGTTCTTTTTTAACCAAAATTAACCAGACAGTATTGTTCAACACTAATCTGGAACCTTCTTGATTCAAAAATTGTTTCTAATCTGTCTAAAAACAAAAATGTTTTTGATGTTCAAAACATCAAAAATCGGACGCTTAAATCTGTCCAAAAATCTATAATTACTAAGAAGAGCAAATTTTTTTGTACTTCGAAATTTTTGCAAATTTTATTAATAAAAATTTATTAAACAAAATTTTGTTAGAAAAAAAGCAAATTTATTTAGAGTAAGTATTACTTTAAAAAGAAAAATTTAAAAATATAAATGATTCACAGTTAGTTAAACTTATTACCTACACCGAGGAAGAAAAGTCCAATAAGGGAACTATTCGAGCGTAGAAAGACAGGGAGGGAAATGGCGAAGCATAAAATGTTAGGAAGAGTAATGTACGCGAGTACAGAAGTCTAGGGAGGGAAATATCCGAGCGTAAAAAGTCTAGGGAAGGAAATGTAGGAAGGAGAACAAAAAGTCATAGTCGGAAATGTCCGTGCGCAAAAAGTCAAGACTGAAAATATCTGTGCGCAAAAAGTCTGGGACAAAAATGTATGAGCGAACAAAAATCTACTGGTGAAATATCCGAACATAAAATGCCAGGAAGAGTAATGTACGCGAGTACAAAAGTCTGGGGCGGGAAATATCAGAGCGTAAAAAGTCTAGGGAAGGAAATGTAGGAAAGAGCGCAAAAAGTCATAGTCGGAAATGTCCGTGCGCGAAAAATCAAGGCCGGAAATATCTGTGCGCAAAAAGTCTGGGACGAAAATGTACGAGCGAACAAAAGTCTAAGGGTGAAATATCCGAACATAAAATTTCTACAAGGCGAAATGTCTAATGACGAATAGTTGATATGAGACTATTGCAATTTTAGTTGAAAACTGCTGTTAAAACTAGTTTTAAAAAAATAAAAACGGAAGTTAAAAATCAAAATATATAAATGATTTTTAATATCCTTATTAGAACAAGTTTTTGTGATTCATCCCGAAATTACGTATAAGATTTCTGAGTATTAATACAATAGTATGAAAACCTTTGAAAAAAACCTATTCAACGAAGTCCGGTAACTTCTCGCCAATAACCGCAGGTCACGATTCGTTTTCGTTAATATGGTATCTACTTGAATGTAATTAAATACCTGTGGTGAGACTAATTCAAAGTGTTAATATTTTCCTGGAATTTTAAATGTCGAAATGTATGATTTTTTTGTTGTTAGTTACGAGGAATTTCAGTGAAATTTTGTGAACAGTTATAATCACATTTCAATTGAGGTAATTTTTATTTTAAAAAATGATAATTAACCCTTTGGTCTCGCTTTATGAACAGTTTTAAAAATTTACCATGAACTTACATCAATCATACACTTTATTCGTGAACTTATTCTTCCGTGCAATTGAAAAAACAACGTAAGTGCTTCACGATAGATTTCGAGGCAACTATTTTCTTTCTATTGCTAGTGTTTTAAACGCTAAAATATAATTCCAGAAAACTGATAGAACAAAATTTATTTTACAATTTTTTTTTTTTGCAATATGAAGCTTAATCATACATAAATGCCAAATATATAAAAATCTCAATTTTGAATTTTTCGTCGCTTACGTAGATTTTTCAATTGCTGGGCAAAATCCACAATAAATTCGAAATAAAATAAATATATATCTTTTTAAATTAAAATTAATTTAGCAACGTAAGTGCTTCAGGATAGATTTCGAAAAAAGTGGCTTGACAAATGTTTTCTTTCTATTGCTAATGCTATGAATGCTAAAATATAATTCCAAATAACTAACTTTATTTGCAATATATATAAAGTTTATCATACATAAATGCCAAATATATAAAAATCTCAATTTTGAATTTTTTGTCGCTTACGTTGATTTTTCAGTTGCGACGCACAAAAACACAACAAATTTGAAATAAAATAAATATATTATTTTTAAATTAAAATTAATTTAATAGCATAAGTACTTCAGGGTGGATTTCGAGAGATATGGCTTGACAACTATTTTCATTCTATTGCTAATGCTATGAACGCTAAAATATAATTCCAGAAAACTAATAGAAAAAAATTTATTTTTGAAATTTTATTTTTTGCAATATATATATAGTTTATCATACATAAATACCAAATATATAAGAATCTCAAATTTCGGATTTTTTTTATCGCTTGCGTTAATCTTTCAATTGCACAGCGCAGCACAATAAATTTGAAATAAAATAAATATTTTTTTCTCACATTAAAATTTAATTTATATTACATAATTTATCTTTTAATTTATGAATTACTTGAAAATCAAAGAAAATTGGTGGTGAAAATAAAATTCATGGTTCTTCAATACATAATACCTTCAATCAGATAAAATATATAATTTTCATGTTTTTTTTTTTTTCATTAATGCAAGAACAAAAATCATGTCTCTCAAAAAGTTACTTAAATAATCTTTATTTGAAATAAATCTTTCCTATATATTCAAGAATAAGTAACTAATAACAATGCAGAGTTAAATCAAATAAAATTTTTATTTTATTACGAAATTAAAATAATTTCAAAACTGTCAAAAAGCAGCACATTTTTAATAGCAAATCTATCCAATTAACATCGTATATGAGCTTAATGATAAAAAGTTACACAAAATACAATTTTACAATTTTATGCACGTAATTACAATTGTTGAAAAAAAACGGTTAAAAAGTAGCGAATTCCGAAAATAAAAAAAGAATTTCAAGGTTGTGGCTAGAAAGTTACAATTCCGAAACTGAGTAAAGTACTCTTAAAACTTTTTTTCAAGCCACTCATAAATCAGTTTCCAGAGATAAGGTTTAAAGAAGCGTGCACAACATTCTGACATAACTATTTAAAGCTAACAGACAATCTTCCTTTAAAACCTAAGATTGAGAAGAAATATATTTTGCAGAGAGAGACGTCGACCTTGGCGGCAAAAAGTAAAAATATTCGTTTTTACTTAGTCTAGAGTCAGTGTTGGGCAGAGGCGTCATAGGTCAATTTAGGGTCGAGGCTTCTTCCTGTTTTAAGATGAAAATTTACGGAAAAGAATATAACTTGATGAATTGCTTTCATTTTCTGATGCGAACTGCTTGGTATTTAAATGAGAAGCATTTAATGCAACTCAAAATTTAATGTTACTTTTGCTACAAGTGTTATCAAATTCGCATGTGCGTGCACTAATATTTTTAACCCTTTGACGCAGGTGGGGCGCTGATGTCTCTTTAATATATATTTTTTTTTGACGTTCTAATTCTAATCAAAAATATATTTATATTTCCTAGTTATGCAAAAAACAGTCTAACAGTAACTTTTATTTTATTTTATAACTTTCGTTGAACAGCCGACCCAATTTTTGGGTGTACAACTACTAATGTTCAACTACGACGCCTTGTAATTTTGAACCCAATCCAGAAGACAAGGGAACTACTGGATCAAGTATTGAAAAAAGTTTGCTTTCGTGGAGGACTTTTTGATGGAACTAGTCCGCATTTGCGTTACATGGAGAGAAAGACCACGAGAACCTCCCACGGTTAGCCTGACGGCAAAGGGACTCTAACCCATAATCCGTCTACTACTGATGATATTACACGTCAGCCCTTTGTTTAGTACAAGTTGAATGTGGATTCGTATCGACCAGCAATTGGTGGGATTCGAACCCTGTTCACCTTATTGAAAGGCGAACGTTGCATCCCCTGAGCTCTCGTGAGCCAAAAAAAAATTTTCTAACTACTTTTTTTTTTTTAACCTATTAGCACAAATATAATTCTGATAATCTAGCAGATTTTATTTAGTCTAACAGTTACTCAAAAAATCGGTTAGATTATCGAAGTTATATTTGAGTTTACATATAAAATCCAAAAAAAAGTAGTTTGAAAAAATTGTTTTCAATCACATTAAAAAATTTAACGATGATTGATTTTGAAAATTAAAGAAATTTCAATGTTGAATAACTGTTTCTCTTAGATCTAGATTACTGATAAAGAAGCGATAAGGATAAAGAGATGATCTTAAATTAACGAATTAAAACATTAAAAGACAGAGTCTTAAATAAATTAATGCATTATAAGTAAACCCCTCCCTTTCCACCTACGCCAATTTATTTTAAACAAAAATATTCGATAAATTTCTTTTTTATGCGTCATGCAAATATGTTTTGAAAATTTAGCTTGAAAAATATTTTTCATTTTATTTAACGACCCAAGACCAAGCTTTAAGTAATCGGATTTTTGGAAATAAATTCATAAATGCGATAAAAATCTTTTTTTTTTCTAAATTTAAATTTCGAATATTTCTTCATGTCATTATAATTTGAAATTTCTACCAACGAGAGTAAAAACATTTATATTTTCATATAGACAATCGTTTTTTTTGGCATGCAAACAGAAAAAAAAGATCATAAATTATTATATAAGCGATAAAATTATACTGAATATAATCCAATCTGTTTCATCAAAAAGTCCTCCGTGAAGGCAAATTTCTCCCAATACTTGATACAGGAGTTCCCTTGTCTTCTGGATTGGATTCAAAATTACAAGGCTACGGAGTTGAACATTAGTAATCGAAAACCCAACATTGTGTTGGCTGTTTAACGACGGTTAATAAAATAAAATACATTATAAAGGAATACAATTGTACTTACACGTGTCCCAGTTCATGAGCAATAGTAAAAGCTGCACTAAGTCCATTGTCTTCAACGATAGCACAACTGCTATCAGAGTCACACACCATTCCAGACTGTGCTAATCCTAAAAAGAAAAAGATTTATTCATTATTACAATGAACGACAAGAAATAAATTCAAACAAACGAGTCAAAATTAATGTAGTAAATGCAGTGAGTTATACTTTATCTTCATATTCTGGGTTCTCAGTTAATTGCAAATGTGGATCCCATTGAAACATATTTTTAAACAAAGGCCTAATTTGGTGTTAATAGTTTATGAGGTTTACACCTTTACGCATATTCTGTTGAAATTTGCGAAAAAATAGATTTTAAAATTTTTACTAATCTTGAAATTTTAATAAAATTTTTTCATTGAATTCAGATAAATATAAGACTAAAGAAATGACCAATTCCTTAAGATTTTTTTTTTGTATTGCAACATTCGGCACGAAGACCATAGAACTCGAATCCAATTGCTTAATTTTTTTTTTTGTTTTTTTTTACAATCGTCGTTGAACAACCGACCCAATTATGAGTTTACGACCACTAATGTTTAACTCCGCTACCTTGTAATTTTGAACCAATCCAGAAGACAAGGAAACTCCTGAATCAGTACCCCCCAGAGGTATGATTTGCTATGAGAACATGGAGGACTTTGAGACTCGATAGATTCAACATGCATCAGTCACAGTTTACTACACGGGGAGTCTCCTGGCCGGTGGGAATCGAACCCAAGACCTCTTGGACATGGGCCCAGTGCTCTGCCAACCAGGCTATCTCGGCCCTTAATTGCTTCATTTCTCAAGATCAATTTTTGAAACTAGACTGCTGACTTTTCGAACACTCCAGTTCATGGTTTCCATATCACATGATAATTCATTGTTGCTAACAGACCATATATCAATATATATTTTTTAATATCGTCAGAAAATTAGAACGGATTTATAAAGCAATATGTAATAATATTCTACTTATTTTCAGAAAATTAGGATCTATACCTATACAGCAGTCGGTATTCGTTACCACCCTTTTGTCAAATTTTTTATCGCCATTTTGCATAAATGAGGTATCATTTCGTTGCAATGATACTCAACTTTTTTGATGTTGTTGACGTATGCCTGTTAAGGCAGATGGGTGCGATTGTTATTGTTTCAAAGTGGCGCCATCTATGGCCAAGAATTCGACTTCTGCCACACCCATACGTCACACCTGTTTATAGGACAGACCTATTCATACATCCATTCATTTATCCACAGATTTTCGATTTCATTCACAGATTTCAATTTTAACCTGAATCGGAGAACGATCAATCTCCAATTCAGAGACCCCAGAGGTATTGATTTGTTATGAGAACATGGAGGACTTTGCGACTCGACAGATTTAACGTGCATCAGTTACTATTTACTACACGGAGAGTCTTCGACCGGCGGGGTTCGAACCCACGAACTCTTGTAAATGGGCCCAACGCCCTACCGACCAGGCTATCCCGGCCCACTCAACTTCATTCTTCAAACTATAAGACAATGTGTCAAATAACTTAAACTTCAAAAAGCAAAATGGGAAAAGTCCAAAAGCGTTAAATCTTAATATTTGAGCGGCGAATTCTCATATTCAATATCCTTACGATTCAAATGACTTGCCAGTTGATAATTGTTTGATATCATTATTACATTAAAAAAACTCTAATTTGAAGAAAACAAAGTTAAGAATCCCAGCACTAAGAAAAGAGCGATTCTAAAGCCAATTATAAAGAGAATTTTTTGATATTTCGGTAAATATCTGAGGAATGCAAATTTCATGGTTTAATTAATTCAATGAAACGAAAACTTCTGTCAGAATCACAAAATCGTGCAAACAAACAGTCGTAGGAAGAAAATGATTAATAATAAACCTAGGAAATCAAACCAATTATTCTTAAATCGAGGACTTTATTATCAGAAAAAACAAGGATAATAGAATCACGCTCCAATCCTTCTTAAATTGACGGGGAAATTAAAAAAAAAAAAAAGATATCAAAATAGAGAATCGTGAGGAAAATGGTAATAATTTTCATTTAACCAGAAACATTTGAAACAGTTCGAAGTTTATGAAAAACGTTTCATTTCTTAAATTAAGTATGTCAGTATATTATTTCGTGATCAAAATGACCTTTTAAAAATTAATTTTAAGATACCATATGCCGATTTCTTATGAAGAAAAAGCAAAAAAAGAGGATTTTAGGCACGATAAAACGCCACGCACTTTTTGAAAATGCTGAAAAATGTCTCCATGGCCACTGTTCAATGGCACAAATTTGAGTCAACTTCACTTGAAAGAGTTGAAGAAGCTAAAGTACCGCAATACGAGGTTACTTGGGCCAAGACATCTGCAATTTTCTAAGAATTTGTTTTTGAGATTAATTAATTATTGTAAAATTTGAGTCTACAATTACAATAACTGCATTAATGAGTAAATTAGGTAGAATTTTAATTTATTATTGTTAAATTTGAGTCTACAATTACAATAACTGCATTAATGTGTAATTTAGGTAGAATTTAACGCGTTGAATGCCACGCTAATTTAAAAAGTTTAGCAAGACATATCTGAATAAAGTGGTGAATTATATAAGCCTACGAATTGTTTAGAAATAGTGGTGGATAAAAATCTAATAAATTGAATTTATTAAACCAAGAATCACAAATAATAAGCTACCTTTTGAAAGTATTTATTCGCTGTCCGGAGCAAGTTGGCCTCTCTGTGTATATAAATAAAACTATTTTTGTGTGTTCTATATTGCATTAATTTCTTCAAACCATTTTAGTAACAATAATAATATAAAAAAACTAAAAGCATAAAAAATTTACTCGAATTCTAATAATCTTGGCTTCGACGGTCACCGGTGACCCCCATGGCATCCAACGTGTTAATAACGCATAATAATGCAGATGCTTTTCAAAGTAAAATCAAATATTAATTCTTAGATGTATTCGATAGTTAAAAAATTTCTCATGTATGAAAATTTTTACCAATTTTTTAGAAAATCAAAATAAGTCTTCAAAGCAAACTGGGTGTAATAGCACCCACGTTAGGGGCTATGTAGTTTAAAGTTTAACTAAAAAAGGTCTTGTTATAAAGTCTTTGAGAAAAAAAAATATAGCTTTAGAAATAAAAACTCATCATTTCTATCAATAATAATTAATAATTGATCTGAGGAAATAAGTTAATAAGACAAGATTAGTCGATTATAAATATAAAATTCTTATTAATAAACCATTGATCTAAGAAGGACGCATAAATTAATTGTTATACCAATAACTTAACTGAAAATGGTCTAAATTGATGGATAATTACTATTGCTTCCGTTTTCAAAGAGTAGGCTAGACTATATGGAACTTATATATAAAAATGTCTTTTCTTCTTTGAGTTTGACTTAAATTTGAAGACAAATTTTCAATTTTATTAATTACGCGAAAATTAATTTTTTTAATATTAAAATCGTAATTAACAGCTCAGTTTTTATTTATAATTATACGCAGAATTGAAAAAAAATGCTTTTTTTTTAAAAAAAATAATTTTTTTCTAAATTTTATTTCCATTAATTATCAAATTTATTTATCGCTTAGAAATTTACTTTTTAGTCTTAAGATCGAAATCAATAGCACTGCTCAACGTTAGAGAGACACACACAGGCAATTTCTGGTCAAATAATCTTGCGTAAAAGAGCCACGTCAGGACATTTTATTTTATTTTATTTCATACCCGTCATTGCACAGCCATCCCACTTTTTTGGGTTTACGACTACTAATGTTAAACTCAGTACCCTTGTAATTTTAAACCCAATCCAGAAAACAAAGGAACTCCTAGATCAAGTATCGTGAGAAATTTGCCTTCATGGAGGACTTTTTGATGGAACTAACCAGCATTTGCGTTACACGGAGAGGAAAACCACGAGAACCTCCCTCGGTTAGCCCTACGGCAAGGAGACTCTAACCCATGATCTGTCTACCACTGAGGATATTTTATATTAACATTGCGGTATGTGCAAGCCTGGAGCGAAATTCGCATCGACCAGCCATCGCTGAGATTCGAACCAAGTTAACCTCATTGGAAGGCGTAAGCTCTATCCCCTGAGCGACCACGGTTTGATAAATATCACTTGATAATATCACGAGTATCGCCGATAGCCATAAATATCGTGAGCATTGATAAATTTCATTTGGGTAAAAAAAAAATTAAAAAAAATTCGCTAATTCGCCAAATATCAAAAATGTCGCTCTATAATACAAAATATCGATTTTGCCTGAAAATTTAGCACGATAGGAAAATTTCGATATCAATCACCAAACACAAATGATATTATATTCCTGAAATGGGACTGATAAAAATTAAGTTTAATTTTATGAGAAAATTATTTATGCATGCTTAAGTCATAAATGAACTAAATATATTTAAGAATCTAAAATATTTACCTAGAGTATCACATGCTCCTGGATATCTACATAAATCTTCCCTGCAATAAAACAGATTATATTTATATTAATTTAAAAAAATTAGTTTTTAGTATTTGTACACCCCGTAATGAAGAAGTACAAATGGTACAATTTAAACTATAGTAATAACAAAAATATTGTCTTTAGCAAGTTTAATTTTATATTACTAAGATTTTCTTATTATTGCATAAAGTTGTATACATTTAGCTTCAAAAGATTAAATAATCACCCGAATAAAGCATTTCTTATTCTGGACTGCGATTTTTAAGAAAATGGACAGAGCTCAAAATGGAATTTTAAGAAAAGAAACATAGTTAAGAAAATGTGATTTTAGGAAAAGTGATTTTAAAAAGTGGAAATAGCTCAAAATGAGTTTTTATGAAAATAGGCATAACATTTGATTCAGTTTTTCAAACTTCTCTTATGAAAATCGTTCTGTTTTTGATGAATAAATGAGTGAATGTAAAGTGATGCTACCCATTTTCCTAACTTTTTTTTAAAAGACTTAGGATTTCAATTCTGAAATTTTTATTTTTTTATTAATTTTTTTAAATTACATTTATTATTCTTTTTAAAAATGAAATTTTATTAATTTTTTTTTTAAAAATGACGTTTTTAGTCTATTTTTTGTCGAAATTTGCAAATTTAAAAACGTTATAAACAACAGAAGGTAGCGTAAATGTTGTAAAAATCTTCTAGGAGAGACATGGCACGTTATCAAGGAATAGGAATTCATATCAGAGAGTAAATGACGTCGTACGCGACTAGGAGCGCTTCCTCTATTATAATAGAGAAAAACCGCTAGTGTCATACGACATTTACGGGCATGTTTTTAATGTTATTTTAATCCTGATGATTGCCCTAACTCCCCTAGAAGTTTGCCGCAATGTTTATGCGACCACTGTTACTTGTACATTTTGGCAAAAAATGGACTAAAATTGTTATTAAAAAATAGTTTGAAGAGAGAGACTAGTTGCAGATTGAAATCAGTGATACGAAAGTATTTAAGGTCTGTTTGCATTTAACAGAATCAAAATCGCATTTAACAGAAATTGTTTTTCCTCAGTGTCACCTGAAAAAAGTATTTATTTTATGTAGAGGTAAAAATTGCCTAAAATAAATCAAACCATTCAAAAAATACCACCGTTTGCATAAAAAACAAATTCAAAGTCGAACAATTTATCGATTTATTGAACAATACCCACGAGACGAAAATAGTTTCTTTTTCCATGTTTGTAAAGTTTGTTTAATATTTCATACAAAAAGTAACTAACTGAAATGTTAAACTAACTGCAAGAATATTTATACAATTTTGAAACTTTGTGGGTTATTTATGAACACCAAATTCTAATGTTTAGACTGGCTTCTCAATTTAACAACTCAAACACAAGTTCTAGTCAAAACATTCGCTTTCACTTCTATTTTCAAATCTCTTTTCACTTTATATTTAGTTTTCCCCCAGAGTTTGAATATTTGATCCCGCGTATAGAATATTTTGCGCAAACAAGAATTTTTTTATTGAAATATTTTATTTTGGTAGCAAACGTAATCTTTGTAAGGAACCCAAAAATACTCCGAAATTATTAATAATACGCATTGAAAATTTTGATAAACTTCAAAATTCTTAACTATTTCTGATGCTCTGTTGAGTTTGTTCATAACATGTATTTTTAGAATACTTATCAAAAAATGAAAACAAAAAAGTTAACACATTGGGGGTCGCTAATTAATATTTATGCAAAAACACCATCGAAGTCTGACGAATCACAGCACAGGAAGGTGCATGCTATAAACATCAAAATAGATTTAATTGGTGGTGTTTCTAATTGTCGCTTTTCAACTCCTCTCAATTTCATACCTCAACCAAGCATGTCTTGTTGTTTATTAGACACGCCTTCCTGTGCAGATTTCAATAGCTTTTTTACCAAAGTAAAATATTAATTTGCAATCCCCCTATGCGTGTACTTTGTTTTCATTATTGATCGGGAACTTAAAAATATGTGTTAAGGGCTGTCTTTTCGGAACACCATATTTAGTTAGGACGCTGTATAACAAGCAGAATGTTACATTAATTAGTTTTCGTAGCAAATTAATAAATACGAGAGTCATACGGGAAGTACGATCCCCGTATTCCATTAAAAAAAAACTAAACATAGTTACCTAGACACATTTATTGCAAATGGTGCAGCAATATCGCAGCTTCAACCCAACCTAAGAACAACCGAAACTATAACACTTATCAAACAGAGGGATATGGTATTTTAGTCCAGTATCATAGAAGCTCTGTTACAGGTGTCTGCGCATTGATGGATAAGTGATGGCCTGATAGAAATTTTTTTTCAGGTGACCAATTGGAGGAAGCCAATGGGAACAAAATCAGGACTACAAGTTGAGTGGTCTAGCACCTCCCAGCGAAGCTGATGCAGGAGATTTATTGTGAAAATCGCTGTATGCTGCGGTGTTTGATAATTCATGCAGTCTGATCTCGCTCCCAGAGACTTCCACCTGCTCTTGTACTAACAGAAATTCCTACCCGGGCAGCTAATTTCCAATTTAGCAGCCTAGCCTTTAATGACTCACTCTGTTTTTTTATAGAGAATTTCTCATTGCAGTCGGTCCCCATTATAACACAAGCTTTTATTTCTTTAGAAATTTCTTAACTGAACAAAAAATGTCAATAATCAAGTTTTTGTTTATTTAAGAAACTGCCAAGCAGGAGAGTGGGTTGTTATAAAGGTCCCTGGATTTGAAAATCGCATCGGCGGATTATTTTCTTACAGACGGCCAGGCAGCTGTAACACGTGGCAGAAACTGGACTACAAAAGAATTTGGTGAAAATGAAAAGCGCTTGTGGTCTTATTTTTTGATATTTTAAAACTTACCTGAATGCTTCATTCTCTGGGCTCATAAAAATTTGAAAAAACTGGGGATAAGGCCCTGATTTTGATAACTTGCATCTAGGTCGGAAAATTTCGCAAAATTGGCAATCTTTTAAAAGTTTAATAACTTATAGAAAATTTGAGCCATTCACCAGATAATCCTTTATGGAAAGATGGTAGATGAAATTTAAAATTATAGCTTTGATTCAAGTGTGAAGCACTTAAACTATAGTTTTCTTATTTTTCTAGACGAAAGAGCGTCAAAATCAATGTTAATAATTATTATAATTTTTTTTAAATAACGGTAGGCACTGAACTTTCATTCTTCGCCTTAGAAAATGCCGGAAGTGTTGCTCATTTATCGTTACCCAGTGGGCACTTGTGAACCAAATACACCCACGCCACACTGCCACAAATACCCGCTCATTCGGTGGGCCACATTCAACCATTCACACATCAGAAGAGAACACACAGAGAGAGAAACATCCATACCCAGAGCGGGATTCGAACCCGCAGTCATTGACTTCGTAGTCAGGCACGCTAACCACTCGGCCACCTGGCCAGCTGTTAACAATTATTGCGTAATAAAATATGCAATAAATTAAAATATAATTTAATAAGAATTTTAATTATTTAAGAGGAATATCATTGAAAAGTTAAATTTACCTGGTTATAAGAACGGCAGTATCATAATGACCAGGATCACGATCATCAGGCCTATTATGCTTGTGTTGCCACTGACAGAATTGCCGAAGAGTAATTGGAGCAATATGATGAATTATTTGGCGATCCTAAGAAAATTAATTTTTAGTTTATAAATCTGTATTTATGTGCAAAATCGGCAAGAAAACAAACAGCATTATGTATGCGAAAGTAGTATAGTAAATAGATCGAAAAATAAAATACAGATCTGAAATTAGATTATGTCTGATAAAAATGTTAAATAAGTATTTTTTAAATCATCATAAATTTATTTTGTTGTGCCGTTCTTCCTGATGCCATTAATGCAAATGGACACATATGTAGTAAAGAATATAAATTTTTACTCTCGCATACCCTGATAAAATATAGCGAACTAGCTCAAAACTATTAAACCTGTAGATCAGATTTTACGAGTTAACATTTTATGCAAAGTAAGGCCTATAATATATTTTTAATCTCAAAAATTAAACAAAGGCTCTATTCATTTTAATTACTTACACGCTCCTTTAAGCTGCTTTTAAAAAAAAACTCCTTTGAGAAAAAAAAAGTTTGGTTTAACTGTAACGCAACAAAACGTTAATTTAATTGAAGGAAAAAAAAAGAAAAAACCAGAAAAACTCTCAAGAATTTTTAAAGAGATAACCTAGATTTAATGTTGATAGGCATAAAGAAAATACTTAAACTGCTGTTTGTAGAAAATGCAACACCATGAAGGAATCATCAGAATCAAATGAAATTCGCAGCAAATGTCAATTATAGGATATTATGCAAATTAATAAAGTTTCAGAGCCATCGCGCGTGCGTGGCGCGCGCAGCGCCCTCTGAATTGATGCTGAAAGCGTATAAATAAAGTGCTGTAGCGGGACGTTGAAAATAGTCTATGATTATTTGTTAGTGGCAAACGTTTAGTGAGACCTGAGTATGCCTCCACGACGGAAGAATAAGAAATTCAAGCAACTTACGGAGTTTGAACGAGGGAGGATAATCGGCCTTCGAGAAGGAGGATTTTCCTATCGCGCAATAGCAGCTCGTATGCAGCGGAACAGTTCCACAGTGATGCGAGTTTGGAAGCAGTGGACCGACGAGCACCGAACAACTCGAAAAACAGGCACTGGACGACAGAAGGTGACGTCAGAGCGCGATGATCGACACCTGCTCCGCATGGCGGTGAATGATCGCACAGCTTCCTCCAGGCAGCTGGCAGCACATTGGTCTACTGCTACAGGTGTACAATTGTCGGCTTCGTCAATTCGTCGTCGTCTGCTGCGCCGTGGATTGCGTGCAAGGGTGCCATTATACAGGATTCCCCTCACGGCGGATCATCGACGGCTGCGTCGGCAGTGGGCTCTTGAGCACAGAGACTGGCGAGCTGATTGGCACCAAGTTGTCTTTTCAGATGAATCACGCTTCAATTTGTGGACCCATGATGGCCGTGTTCGTGTTAGACGTTATGCCGGTCAACGCTGCCTTCCTGAGTGTATTATTGAACGACATAGTGGTCGAACACCCGGAGTTATGGTCTGGGGTGCGATTTCGTATCATGGACGATCCAATTTGATACGAATTGAGGGTAATCTCAATAGCAACAGATACGTCCGTGAAGTGCTACAGCCCGAAGTCGTTCCTTTCCTTCAAGGCATCCCTGGAGCTATCTTTCAGCAGGATAATGCACGCCCACATGTTGCGCGGACTGTTAGAGACTTCTGTTCAGCACAACGCATGCAACTTCTTCCTTGGCCTGCTTATTCGCCGGATATGTCGCCTATTGAGCACGTGTGGGATATGGTTGGTCGGCGTCTCACTCGTGATCCGCGTCCTGCAGTTTCCAAAGACGAACTTTGGTTGCGCATACAAGCGATATGGAATTCTCTTCCTCAAGCAGATATTCAACATCTGTTTGACTCCATGCCACGTCGTATAGCAGCACTTATTGCAGCGCGTGGTGGCTGCACCAAATACTGATTTCGGACGCTTAATTTGTTTCTTTTGTTTTGAAAATTTCATCATTTATTTGTATCAGTACAAGTCGTTTCTGCATTAAATTTCATTTGATTCTGATGATTCTTTCATGGTGTTGCATTTTCTACAAACAGCAGTTTATATAGGATAACCATAAAATGTAACACTTAAGAATTACTTCTAAATAAAACAGAGATATACTTACAGAAGTTTCATTCAAGACTACGATATCTACTACAGCTATATTGATGTTATTTCCGATACTTGGATCTTTGTATATCATGCCAACCTAAAATGTTAAAAATTCAGGTCACATATCTTTTACAGTAGTGTATTTTATAGTTGAATTTACACAAAATAGTTTACGAGTATTTTTTTTAGTAAAGTACACTACCACTAATCAACATCAATAAATCTATTGTTTTCGCAGCATTTTTTTGCAAGAAATGAACAAAGTAATAAACTTTCGTGTAGAAACAATCTTTTATTCTTTCATTCATTACTTAATTTATTAAACACAACAGAATTTTGTCTTTAATCTCTTGTTTAATCATAGTAACCCGCTTTAAAAGCAACTATTCAGTACATTTTTATTGGATGGTTTGTCTGAAATTATATCAAATCCTATGTTATTCCAATTTCTTTGAAACACAACCCACAAATCAGTACGTCTTGCAATAATAGAGCCATTCAATGCATACATTAACTCCATAAAACAAAGAGTAAAAAAGACGATGAAAAAACATATATTTAGTTTTTAAAATATTTTATAATTTTTTTAATAAAGTTTATGTTGTTTAAAGGTATTGCTTCCTATTATTAGGGAAACTTATTCTAAATATAAGAACTATAACCAATGCTAGATTTTAAATTTAAAGTTCTTCAAAAAGTGGATACATTGATTTGTACATTTATAACTCTGATGCACTCATTTAAATAATTTACAAGACATTTTATGTTTTGTTTAATATTATACAGTGATCAAAATAATTTGCAATTTTTTTGTGTGAATAACATGTTAAAACCATATCTTTAAACCTTTGCTATGATTAATTTTTAATACAGAAATGAGTAAGATCAACTTGAAAAGCAACAACTACATGAATATTGCGTAGAAGTGATGAATTTTGCATATTTTGAATGAATAGTTAAAAAAAAACTTTTCATTGAAATTAATGATTGGTAGTGTACGTTTTCATATAAAATCAAAACAATGCTATTTTTATAACACAAAACATATATTTACTGAATTTACAAACAATGTCCTTTTTCTACAAAACTTTGTTTTTGGTTGAAGGTTTCCTAATATTTCGTAATTTCTTTTGTTCAGACATTTAAAAAACTTCAGACATTAAAAGTCGGTCGGCTTCAATAAAACTAAATTTATAGGAGAGACGAAAACTTAAATAGTTAAGTATCAGCTTGATAAACAGGCCTTTATTTATTTTAAAATATGGCTATTTACTAAATATTCTACTGCAATCGGGCGATAATATCAATTAAGTTTTCAATTTAAAAAATTATTATAACTTGAAAATGACCGGTTTTCAGACAGAACCTTAAAAAAAATGCTGTGCTATTTTTAATGCGTGAAAACATTAATTATTTGTCATTTAAAAATGAAATAAAGATTTTATATAAGTTTTAGACATCATATTCAGGGATATTTGTGCAGATTCAGAAACCTTTTAGATCATGTCTATCTGTGCGGGACCACTTACAAATATCTTCTTAGAAAGACAAAAACTCATTTTGTCTATATAGAAAAAACTTTTAAAAAACTTCGAATCAAAATTCAAATTTACCATAATTGAATTATTTGCAAAATGCAAATTAAAATCAAGAGTCATTTCGTTGTTGAGAAGAGTAAATATGCAATGGATCGCAAAGACATAGAAATAGGTCGGGGTTAATTTTTGATAGCTTCTTAGACCAGAGCAGTAATGTAAGGATAAACCTGAAGCAACATCATGTTGTTGTGACGTTTTTCATATGGTATTGTCACGAGAAAACATATTGTCTGCAAAAATAGCTGGATAATAATGTACATCTTGCTACTACTTAATCTGTTTTATTGACTTGAACAGTAGGAAAATTCAGTCATGCAATATCACTTGATTCGGCAACAAAAG